>NW_027207582.1:0-217518 GCF_963455315.2 Globicephala melas
CCCCTGGTACTCGGGTGCAACATTCCAGACGCTTTACTAACACTCTCCCCACTTGGAGAGTCAGCGCCTTTAACCTCCTGTTTGGCCCAGTTTGCAATTTCTGCGGAAGATGAACAGGAATAGGGAGAACCAATGAGAGACTAGCTGGAGGTGTCTGGATGGGCAAATTTAACTCTCATTTCCCACCAGGAAGAGGAAATAACCAAAGGCTCAGCATGCCGTGCCGGAATCAGATTAGGGCCTGAAGCCAGCCTGCGGTGTTGCGGCCAGCTCAAAAGAAAGCGAGTTGAAGAAAGGAGTTCAGGGACACTGTAATTCACATACCTGCAGAGTTATAAATGACAGCTATCGTCCAAAAATATACTGAAGTAATGCTGCCAAGAGAACTTGAAAGCGGGGCAGAATTGCAGGAAACCGATTTCAGGAGGTAGACTGGAATTGCATCGAAAGCATAGGAAAAGAGGCAGAGCGTCCACAATGATCCACTTGGCCAAAAAGGGCGTATGCATTTTTTCCTGAATATATTCAGGAAAAAAAGCATACGCCCTTTTTGGCCAACCAAGCAAACTTGCAAAGGAAATCTGCACTACAATGAAGTCTCACTTCCCCCCGGTCAAAAGGGCCATCTGAAAAAAGTGTAAAATCCAGAAAGGCAGGACAGGCCATGGAGAACTGGGAGCCTTGTTATGCTGATGGGCGGGATGTAAATTGCCAACAGACACTCGGCAGAAGTGTATGGTGTTTCCTGACACATCTAAAAAACAAAGCAACAGAGCCTAGGGCACTTCCACTTATGGTCCTATAGCTTAGGGAAATTAAAATCAAAAAGACACAGCCACCCCAAAGTTTGGGACGCCTCTGTTTACAAGAACCTCGTATACCGTACAAGTTCAATATCACAGAAAGTGAAAAATGGATAAAGAACTTGTGGTACTTACGTACAATGCAGTATCACTCAGCAATGAAATCTATGTCATCAGGCCCGTAGCAGCATAATGAGTGGATTCAGGTATGATGATTTCTAACTTGAAATAAGTCACACAGAAAAAAGAAACCATCATAAGATATCACTAATACACGGAATGTAAACTTGGCTACACAGGAACTGAATTCCAAAACAGAACAGGGTCTCAAATTTAGAAAACCAACTTATGCTTGCTTAAGGGGAAAAGGTGAGTTGGGGTGCTGCATAAAACCAGAGAGATGGAAATGAGCACAGATAAACGTTCTATAAGGCAAATATGGAATAGACAAGAGCTACTCCTTGCTCACGAAATGGACTCAACACCCCATATTCAACGCCTAGGAATATACCTGCCTAGTAAGAATCATAAAAGCAATGGATTTATATATCTCTGTAAGAGAATCAAGAGTGTGTACAGCGCATTAAAGCAGTGAAAATCAGCTAAATCCCATATTAAAAATAAATTTCTTAAACAAAACACAATGACAGTGAAATAGAGAGCAATACTTAAGGTAATTCATTCAAGGCTTCTGATGCAACCTGCATTTACCATATCTACACCCAGAGCTGGGTGACACATAGGTCTGGACACTTGGGCTCATAAGATTGGTGAGGTTCGGTGAGCAAATGCAGACCCTTGAAGTCATATTGCATGGTTACCCATCTCCATGGGTCTCAACTCTCCAGGTTTAAGAGATTCTTCCTTCAGCTAAAACATGCATGTGGAACCCAGAGTATGATCCACCGTGTGATCGAGAAACGTGTTCAAATGTGTCTCACTTTTCGTTCCCTGGTACTCGGGTGCAACATTCCAGACGCTTTACTAACACTCTCCCAACTTGGAAAGTCAGTCCTTTAACCTCCTGTTTGGCCCCAGTTTGCAATTTCTGCGGAAGATGAACAGGAATAGTCGAGAACCAATGAGAGACCTAGCTGGAGGTGTCTGGAACGGGCAAAATTTAACTCTCATTTCCCACAGGTAAGAGGAATAAACAAAGGCTCAGCATGCCGTGCCGGAACCAGATTAGGGCCTGAAGCAATCCTGCGGGTTGTGGCCAGCTCAAAAGAAAGCGAGTTGAAGAAAGGAGCTCAGGGGCACTGTAATTCACAACCTTCAGATTTATAAATGACAGCTATTGTCCGAAAATATACTGAAGTAGGGCTGCCAAGAGGACTTGAATGCGGGCAGAATTGCAGGAAACCGATTTCAGGAGGAATCGGAATTGGATTGCATTTAAAACACAGGGAAAAGAGAAGAATGCCGACAATGATGCCCTTGTGCCAAAGGCGTATGTGTTTTTTCCTGAATATATTCTAGAAAAACTCATACGCCTTGGCCAACCAAGCAAGCTTGCAAAGGAAATCTGCACTACAATGAAGTCTCACTTCCCCCCGGTCAAAAGGGCCATCTGAAAAAAGTGTAAAATCCAGAAAGGCAGAACAGGCCACGGAGGAACTGGGAGCCTTGTTATGCTGATGGGCGGGATGTAAATTCCCAACAGCAGCTCTGTAGAAGTGTATGGTGTTTCCTGAAACATCTAAAAAACAAAGCAACAAGAGCTAGGGCACTTCCACTTATGGTCCTATAGCTTAGGGAAATTAAAATCAAAAAGACACAGCCACCCAAAATTTGGGACGGCTCTTTTTACAGGAATCTCTTCTGCGGCACAAGTTAAATATCCAGAGAGCAAATAATGGATAAAGAAGTTGCGGTACTTATGTACAACAGAATACCACTCAGCAATGTAATCTATGTCACCAGGCCCGTACCAGCATAATGAGTGGATTGAGGCACGATGATTCTAAGTGAAATAAGTCACACAGAAAAAGAAACATCATAAGGTATCACTAATACACGGAATGTGAACTTGGCTACACATGAACTGAATTACAAAACAGAACAGGGTCTCAAATTTAGAAACCAACTTATGCTTGCTTAAGCGGGAAGGTGAGTTGGGGGTGCTGCATAAAAGCAGAGTTTGAAATTAGCACAGATACCGTTCCATAAGCCAAATATGTAATAGACAAGACCTACCCCTTGCTCAACGAAATGGATTCAACACATGAGGTATCACCTCACACCTGGTAGAATAGGCATCATAGAAAATCTACAAACAAAAAATGCTGGAAAGGGTGTGGGAGAAAAGGAACCCTCTTCCACTATTGTGGGAATATAAATTGATACAGTCATTATGGAGAACAATATGGAATTTCTTAAGAAACTAACAATAGAATTACCATATGATACAGCAATCCCAGTACTGGACATATACCCAGACAAAAACCATAAATCAAAAAGAGTCATTCACCGCAATGTTCATTGCATCACTATTTACAATATCGAGGGTAATGGAAGCAACCTAAATGCCCACAGACAGACGAATGCATAAAGCTGTGGTACATATATAAAATGGAATATTACTAAGCCATGAAAAGGAATGAAATTGGGTCATTTGTAGAGACGTCGATGGATCTAGAGACTGTCATACAGAGTGAAGTAAGTCAGAAAGAGAAAAACAAATCTGGTATATTCATGCATATATGTGGAACCTAGAAAAACTGTACAGATTAACCATTTTGCAAGGCATAAATAGAGCAACAGATGTAGACAACAAACGTATGGACAACAAGGGGGGAAAGCTGTTGGGGGGGTGGTGGTGGGAGGAGTTGAGAGACTGGGATTGGCATGTAACATTTATATGTATAAAATAGATAACCAATAAGAACCTGCTGTATAAAAATATAAAATAAAATTCAAAATTAAAAAGAAATAAAATTTAAAAAATAAAACAGAAAAAACAATTATTCCCTGCACATACATGTATTTATATGAATAAATTATTTCCATGCTTATATCTGTAAATACAAAAAAGAGGAATAAAATCTACCTTGAACCAAAAACGAAAAAGAGAAAAAAACACAGAACCCACCAGTTACACAGAGGAAAACCGTATCAGGGCACTTGCTCCAGTTGTAAACAATTCTGAAGTTGGTCAGTGGTGGGGAATCGTCTCCCATTCAGCCAGCAGCCCCCACGCAACAAGCGTCCTCATTGCAAAGCTGGGGCACCGTGCCGAGGCATCTGTGAGTAAACGTGAGCTGAGCCCCAGGCCAGTTGCTGCTGAACTATTCCCACCCGTCCCAGGTAAAACACCTGAATATATACAAGGACTTGAAAGCCTAGAGGAAGGGCCATAGAGCCACACGAGTGACAGCATGCCGGCCGACTTGGTGCCTGCAGGCCAGCCAGGATGGTCCTGGCCCTGGGTGCTCTTCTGGAAGATTTCCATTTCCCTGCCTGAGATACCCGTCCTGTCCCTGCCCCCACTGCTTTTTTCCTTCCTCACCTCTGCCCAGGGAGAAATTCCAGCAGCAGGTATGGGTGACACATCCTCTTCTTTAGCAGGTGGCAGCCTGGCAACTGCTGCAGAAAGTCCAGCAGAGCCCCACTCACACTGGGCCACCCACAAAGCCGTGGCCTCTCACTCCCTCCCACCAGCCCAGCCCCGAGACTGCTGACAGGGCAGAGAAAATGGCGTCAGGCACGGCTGCAGGGGCTCTTGCTGCCTGGAGTGGTATTTATATTGATCTCAACCCAGGCACACCTGGGGAGGGCTGGCCGGCACGGTAAGGCTGCCCAGGTCAGCCAATCATCACCCCTCAGGGGCTCACAGTTGCAGAAAATGGAACTTGCTGAACCGGCCAGGTCCAAGGAACAGGTGTGGGCTCCTGAGAGTCAGGATAGACAAGGGGCTGCAGCTTTGGCTTGTTTTCTAATCATTTTATCTGGCCCATGAGTGGGAGACAACTTCAAGAAAACCCTCTCCTAATGAGAGGAACCCAGGAGTCAGGGAAAGGAGGGGTGGGTGGTGGTTGGAGACAGAGGCCTGGTGCCCCGGGTGCAGTGGAAGTCTCTGGAAGACCAGGTGGAGGGAGGCCTCACGGAGTGATGCCCAGGGTCACAGACCTGTCGCAGCTGCTGTTTGTTAGTTCAAGTCCTGCTCTGAGGTGCTCTGTGTCAGCTCTGAGCGACAGGTGAGCTGGGGGTGCTCTGCAATGAGGGCTATGTGCACGGTTCCTGTGTGCCCAGCCCTGCCACGGTACCTGCAAGGGTAGCTCTGTATCCTGGGAGGGGCCTGATCACAAGAGCCCCGTGGGCTGGGGTGGGGGTGGGGTACCTGCCCAGGTGAGCTCCATATTCTGCGATTGGTCTGACCACGAGAGCCCCATGGGCTGCTGGGGACCTGGTAAAGGATGTCAGGACAGTCAGTGAAGCCACCGAGGATATACCTCCAGTTGCTCCTAATTCCTACACCCTGCTGGTCATTCTACCAACCACCAGGACATGGTATTCTGTATTAGTCTTCAATGATGCCTTCTTTTGTATTCCATTAGTCCCAGAGTCACAAGAAATTTTGGCTTGTGAGTGGCAGGACTCAACATACAACTAAAACAATACTTCCGGGCCGTCTGGCCCCAAGGGTGCAAAAATTCCCACACCGTCTTTGGGGAAAGCTTAGCTAAAGACCTAAAAGTTCTACCTCTGGAAAAGGAAACCCTCCTTCAATATGCAGACGACATTCTGATCGCCAGCCCTACTAAGGAGGCCTCTGAACTACCAAGCCAATAAAGGATAGAAGTTGTCCAAGAAAAAGCTCAAATATCACAGACTGCGGTGACCTGCCTGGGCTTCATTCTCACACAAGGTCAGAGAAGCCCATCCCAGGAAAGGGAAGAAACCATTTTCAGCCTTACCCCTTTCTAAAACTAGAAGACAGCTTAGGGGTTCCTGGGGAGGCCAGGGTTTGCTGCTTCTGGATCCCTAACTACAGTCTACTAGCTGGGCCTCTATATGAAACACTGAAAGGAAAAGATGATGATCCTTTTGAATAGAATCCAGAAGTGGCCTTTCAAGAATGGAAAGAGCAGTCAATTCAGACCCTTGCCCTGGAACTCCCTAATTTAGCTAAACCCTTTGACCTTTACATTCCCGGTGAAAGGTGAATCGCCATTGGAGAATTAGTGCAAAAACTGGGACCACTTGAAATGGAACAATGCAAGAATGCCATCCAGGTAGGATAAACTACGGTCACTAAGGAGCTTGGCCCACTGCCACATCTGGCCAAGATACTGGCGGTATCTAAAAACCTGGAAATCAGCAGCCCAAAAGGCCACCTCCCTCCTAAGGGAAAAGGACCCCACGTGGTGATCCTAACCACCAACCATGCCCTGAAGTTGCAGGGTTCGCTCCGTGGGCACACCGACCTCGAGTGAGGAGGCCCTCCAACTCCAACATCCAGAGAGATAACCGGGGGCAACAGGGCACCATGACGACTCGTGTGAACATCACTTGACCTGGAGTTTCTCTCATAAAACAACAAGAGTGTGTCCCAAAAGAGTAGACTACTGCTTGCAGGACTTACTGCACCCAGAGGGGAGCTAATAATCTTGGCGGGGGAACAGTATACCACACTGTCACCATAGAAAAGCCTACAGACACCGTGATGATGGTGGCCAATAAGACCGGCTGGACTCCTGTTTACTTCAAAAGGCTGTTGACTCAGTAGCCATCATGGTCCTTATCACCACTGACCCTGGACTGTCTGGGAGTTGAGCGGGCAGGGCTCTGACACCTGGTGCTGTTTGTACGTTAATTCAGGGGCCTAATTGAAGAAAGCGCAGACTACTGGTCAGAGCATCTAGGCTGGCAGAAACGGTCAGCCTAAGGTGGCCGAACAAATGTGGGGCGGGGTGAAACCGGCCCCCACAGCGTCTCTGCACATCTCTTTCCTGGACCCTTAAAGGTCATTAGAATCTATAACACTTCCAATGCTGGTGCTCAGGTGGACGAGCAGGGAGGCAGGGGTCCTGGGGACAATCAACGTCACCGGGAGGCTGCTGGGGAGAAGCTCTGACCCTCGCCCCAGGGTATGAGGGCTCCCAACTCAGCACTCAGCAGTTACAGAAGAAGGGTCTGCACCCTCAGCACTCCAAGAATGAGGAACGGGACAAAAGGCAGAGGAGGGGTTTGTCCCCAGCAAAGCCCATTAAAAATCCCTGGGAGATAAAAATAGAATCTGGGCAATAAAGTCAAGTCTAACCTTTTTTATCCTTTGTGCTTTGTCTAATTTCACGTGCTCCTAGGGTCCCGCATGCAGAGGTTCCACACCCGGCACTTCAGACCAGATTTCCTAGTGCAGAATGGCTGGGTCGACACCTCAGCTCCTGGGGCCCAGTGCAGACTCCACGATATAGAGCCTGAGCTACAGCCAACCCGGCCCTCGAGAGCTCTGCCGCCTCCCTCCCTCCCACTGACTCTGACAGGATCTCTACACAGCAGCCCAGCCCACAGCCCACGGGGTAGTGCATGCTCTCACCTCTCCATTCTCTGATCAAAATATAAAGTTTCCTTTGCTTGTGAACCAAACTCAGTCTCGATCTGTTGGCCCCAATGACACTGGGCAGGGGGACACTTGTTGGGGTCCACTCTGGAGGATCAGTAACAGAAATTGAGACTATTGTAACCTCAATGAACAGATGTGTGAGCCAAACTGTAGTTAACATAGAACAGTGTATAAGGCTCGGGTAAAATAAGATGTTTCTAACACTTCCATTTGATATTTCCATCACTTTTTATAAGCAAGTTCAGTGAAAAGGTTTGTCTTATTTGTCAGGTCAATATTAGAGAAACGAAGTGATTTCTTTCCAAGGATGTACATCTAATAATCTTGGTTAAACCTTCAATCTTGTTTTAAATGCTTTTCCATTGAAAATGATACCTCTCTTTCAGCTCCCCCATTTCTGAGAAGTATAAAATCTTATAATTTATTATTACCAAAGGGGAAAGGTGGGAGGAGGGATAAATTAACAGTTTGGAATTAACACATACACACTGCTATGTATAAAATAAATCATCAACAAGGAACTACTGTATAGCACAGGGAACTACACTCAACATTTTGCAATAACCTATAAGGGGAAATAATCTGAAAAAGAATAGATATTTTTATTGACATCATCTATCAATGATAGTTAAAGTGTAGCCTAAGGGAAGCTGGTGGTGAGTGCTTCTGACCCTGAAGACTTCAATCATCTAAAGTTTGGACTCTGCCTACTTCCCAAGGCCCTTAATGAACATATGTGTAGCCGTAGCTTAAAAACTTCCCCAGTTTGGGTTTCGGGGAGACACTGATTTTGAAAAAGCCCTGGTGTTCTCCTTACATGAATGGGACTCTTCCTACTGCTAAAACATGTCTGTCACACCCAGAGGATGGTATACCGTCTGATCGGGAAGAGTTTGGAAAAGGCATCTCATCTCCTCATCTCCTGGTGCTCGGGTTCACCCCTCCAGCGTCTTTACTAACAGTCTCCCCACTTGGAGATGTCAGCACTGTCAACATCCTGTTGCGTACAGTTTGGAATTTGTCCAGAGGATGAAGCGGAAGGATGAGGAACAATGAGAGACAAGTCCTAGGTGTTCAGACAGGCACATGTCACTCTAATTTCCAATCAGGAAGACGAATTGACCAAAGGCTAGGGTTGCCCATGGAAACAGTATAGGGCTTGAGGAAATCCCGCTGCTTTGTGGCCAGTTCCCATAAACACAAGTTGAACAATGGAACTCAGGGGCAGTAAAATTCACAAAACTGCAGAGTTGAAAATATCCATCACTGAAAAATGTCTTGAGGAAAGTCAGAGAAAAGGACTTGTAAGCAAGGGAGAATGGCAGGAAAGGGATTTGAGGAGGTAGAAAGGACTCGCCATTAAGCACAAGAAAAGGAGCTGAACATTGCCAACATTGCCAACATTGCAGTTGGCCAAAAAGGGTGTATGCGTTTTTTTCTGTATATATTCAAGAAAAGGGCATACACTTTTTTAGCCAACCAAACAGGTGGGCACTGGAAGTCAATACTACAAAAGATATCACTTCGCATCAGTCAGAAGAGCCATCCTCATAAAGCGTAAACAACAGAAATGCAGGACAGGGCAACGAGAAGAGGGAGCCCTGTGAGACTTATAGTGGAAATGTATATTGCCAACGGCCATTCTGGAGAAGTGTATTGTGTTTACTAAAGCATCTAAAAAATGAGCTACAGAGCATAGGGCACTTGCACTCATGGGCGTATATCTTGGGAAAAACAAAAATCGAGAGGACACAGGCACCCCAATGTTTACCCCCTCTCTGTTTAAAAGATCCTCGACTAGGATATAACTTAAATGTCTCTGGAGGGAAAAAATGGATAGAGATGTGGTACTTAGGTAGAGTGGAATATTATTCAGCCTGGAAATCAATGAAATATGGCCAGTTGTAACAACTCCGGAGGAGTTACGTATGATCATTCTAAGTGACAGAATTCAAAAAGAAAAAGACACATATCATAAGATATCACTTAAAGGTGGAATCCAAAATGGCTACACATGAAATAAATTACAAAACAAAAACATAGTCAAATATGTAGAAAACACGCATAAGGCTGCTAAACGGGAAAGGTGGGGAGGGGTGAGGCATCATCCAGGAGGTTGAAATTAGCAAAGATACCATTCCAAATACCAAACTGATAATCAACAAGGCCTACACGGTAGCTAAAAGAACTGCACTCAGCACACTCAAGTCACCGGAAAAGAATATATACGACTGGTAAGAATCTGAAAAAGAATTTATTGATGACTCTCTGTACGTGAATCAAGTGGATGTACAGCAGCAAGAAACAGAGCTTTGAAAATCAGCTGTAACCAATATAGTAATAAATTGAAAAAAATAAACGACAGAGAGACAGAGAAAACCTCTTACAACTTTTCCTCAGGGACGGTGATGCAACATGGATTGAACACATCTAGACCCACAGCAGGATGAGACATAAGGCTGGAAACTGTTTGCGCTAAGAGAAATGTGAGGTTGGTGAGGAAATGCACACCCTTTAAAGTAATACTACCTGGTACCCATTCAATGGGTCCCAAATCTGCAGGTTCAAGGGATCTTCCTACAGCTAAAACATGCATGGAAAACCCAGAGGACTGTACACCATGTGATCGGGAGATGTGTCTAAAATGCACCTCATTTATCCTCTCCTGGTGCTCCTGTTCACCATTCCAGCCATGTTACTTAGAATCTCCCCACTTGGAGAATCAGCACATTTAAACTTCTGTTTCACACATTTTGCAAATTGTGAGTAGGATGAACGGGAAGAGGGGGAACCAATGAGAGAATAGTTGTAGGGGTTTGGACGGGCACATATCACTCTAATTTCCCATTAAGAATAAGAATTAAAGAAAGGCTCAGCCTGCCTCGCCGGAGCCAAAATAGGGCCTGAAGCAATCCTGCGGGTTTGAGGCCAGCTCACAAAAGAGCAACTTAAAAAATGGAGCTCAGGGTCACTGCAATTCACAAACCTGCAGAGTTATAAATGAAAACTAATGTCCAAAAATATGTTGAGGTAAGGCAAAGAAGAGGATCTGAATGCAAGACAGAATTGCAAGAAACAGATTTCAAGAGATAGATTGGACTCGTCTTTAATGCACATGAAAAGCGGCAGAATTTCGACAATGATGCAGTTGGCCCAAAAGGGCGTATGCGTTTTTTCCTGATTATATCCAGGAAAAAACGCATACGCACTTTATGGGCAACGAAGCAAGTAAGCAATGCAAATGTGCACAACAAAGAAGTCTCACTTCCCACCGGTCAAAAGGGCCATCCTAAAAAAGTGTAAAATCCAGAAAGGCAGGACAGGCCATGGAGAACAGGGAGCATTTATACACTGATGGGCAGTGTGTGAACTGCCGAGAGCCACTCTGGAGAAGTGTATGGTGGTTCCTAAATCATCTAAAAAACAGAGCTACAGAGCATAGGACACTTCCAATCATGGGAGTATATCTAGGGAAGTCTAAAAATCAACAAGACACAAGCACTCCACAGTTTAGGGCTACTCTGTTTACAAGAACCTCAACTTCAGTACACCTTAAATATCCCAGGAAAGAGAACAATGGATAAAGAAGATGTGGTACTTATGTACAATGGAATATCTCTTCACCATGAAATCAATGTAATAAGGCTAGTAGAAGGATAAAGAGTGGATTTAGGTCCGATAATACTACTTGAAATAAGTCAAACAGAAAAAGAAACATATCATAAGATATCACTTATAGAGGGAGGGTAAATATGGCTGCACAAGAAATGAATTACAGAACAGAACAGTGTCTCACATTTAGAAAACACACTTATGTCAGCTTAAGGGGAAAGGAGAGGTAGGGTGATGCATAAAACCAGAGTTTGAAATTAGCACAGATACCGTTCAATAAACCAAATAGGTATTAGACAAGATCTACACCTTGCTCAATGAACTGGCCTCAACACACCCTATACACCGCAGAGAAATATATCTGAGTAATAAGAATCTTAAAACCCATGTATTGATATATCTCCATAAGGGAATCAAGTGTGTGCAGAGCGGCACAAACACAGCAGTGAAAGTGAGCTAAACCCCATTATAGAAATAAATTTTAAAAAGAAAACGCTGAAACAATGAAAGAGAGAAAAATTCTTACAAAATTCGCTCAGGGGCTGTGATGCAACCTGGATTGCAACCTGGATTGACCACATATAAACCCACAGCTGGATAAGACATAAGGCTGGACACTTGGGGCTGAGAGGATTGGTGAGCTTTGGTGAGCAACTGCCGAAAGTTTAATGCAATACTTCATGCTACTCAGTCCAAGGGTCCCAACACTCCAGGTTGAAGGGAATCTTCCTACAGCTAAACCATGCTTGGGAAACCCAGCGACTGGTATACCATATGATCGGGAAAGGTTTCTAAAACGCACCTCATTTTTCCTCTCCTGGGGCTGCGGATCGACATTCCAGCCGCTTTACTAACAACATCCCCACATGGAGTCAATGCCTTTAAGTTCTGGTATCGCACAGTCTGCAGTTAGTGTGGAGGATGAATGGGAATAGGGGGAACCAGTGAGAAACAAGCTGTAGTGGTTTCAATGGGCACATGTCACTCTAATGCCACATCAGTAAGAAGAATTAACCAAAGGCACAGCAAGGTGCCCCAGAAGAAAAATAGGGCTTCAAGGAATCCTGTGGTTATGGGGCAAGACCACAAAAATAAGAGCTGAAAAGTGGGGCTAAGGGCCACCGCAATTCAAAAACCTGCAGAGTTATAAAGGCCAACTATTTTCAAAAAATATATTGAGGTAAGGCTATGAAGAGACATTGAAAGCAAGGCAGAATTGCAGGAAACCGATTTCAGGAGGTAGACTGGAATTGCATTGAAAACATATGAAGAGAGTCAGAAGCTCGACAATGATGCACTTGGCCAAAAAGGGCGTATGTGTTTTTTCCTGAATATATTCAGGAAAAAACGCATACACACTTTTTGGCCAACCAAGCAAGCTTGCAAAGGAAATGTGCACTACAATGAAGTCTCACTTCCACCTGGTCAAAAGGGCCATCTGAAAAAAGTGTAAAATCCATAAAGGCACGACAGGGCATGGAGAACTGGGAGCCTTCTTATGCTGATGGGCGGGATGTAAATTGCCAGGAGCCACTTGGGAGACGTGTATGGTGTTTCCTGAAACATCTAAAAAACAAAGCAACAGAGCCTAGGGCACTTCCACTTATGGTCCTATAGCTTAGGGAAATTAAAATCAAAAAGACACAGCCACCCCAAAGTTTGGGACGCCTCTGTTTACCACAACCTCCTTTACAGTACAAGTTCAATATCACAGAAAGTGAAAAATGGATAAATAAGTTGTGGAACTCACGTACAATGCAGTATCACTCAGCAATGAAATCTATGTCATCAGGCCTGTAGCAGCATAATGAGTGGAGTTAGCTACGATGATTCTAACTGAAATAAGTCACACAGAAAAAGAAACATCATAAGATATCACTAACACACGGAATGTAAACTTGGCTACACAAGAACTGAATTACAGAACAGAACAGGGTCTCAAATTGAGAAAACCAACTTATGCTTGCTTAAGGGGAAAGTTGAGTTGGGGTGCTGCATAAAACCAGAGATTGAAATGAGCACAGATAAAGTTCCTTAAGCCAAATATGGAATAGACAAGAGCTACTCCTTGCTCAACGAAATGGACTAAACACCCCATATTAAACGCCTAAGAATGTACCTGACTAGTAAGTATCTTAAAACCTATGGATTGCTATGTCTCCGAAAGAGAATCAAGCATGTGTACAGGGGCATAAACGCAGCAGTGATAGGATTGGAGAGGTTCGGTGAGCAAATGAAGACCCTTTGAAGTCATATTGCCTGGTACTCATTCCACGGGTCTCAACTCTCCAGGTTTAAGGTATTCTTCCTTCAGCTAAAACATGCATGTGGAACCCAGAGTATGATCAACCGTGTGAACGGGAGACGTGTTCAAATATGTCTCAGTTTTCATACCCTGGTACAAGGGTGCAACATTCCAGAAGCTTTACTAACACTCTCCCCACTTGGAGAGTCAGCGCCTTTAACCTCCTGTTTGGCCCAGTTAGCAATTTCTGCGGAAGATGAACAGGAATAGGGAGAACCAATGAGAGACTAGCTGGAGGTGTCTGGACGGGCAAATTTAACTCTCATTTCCCACCAGGAAGAGGAAATAACCAAAGGCTCAGCGTGCTGTGCCGGAGCAAGATTAGGGCCTGAAGCCATCCTGCGGTGTTGCGGACAGCTCAAAAGAAAGCGAGTTGAAGAAAGGAGCTCAGGGACACTGTAATTCACAAACCTGCAGAGTTATAAATGACAGCTATTGTCCAAAAATATACTGAAGTAAGGCTGCCAAGAGGAGTTTAAAGCGGGGCAGAATTGCAGGAAACCGATTTCAGGAGGTAGACTGGAATTGCATTGAAAGCATAGGAAAAGAGGCAGAACGTCCACAATGATGCACTTGGCCAAAAAGGGCGTATGCGTTTTTTCCTGAATATATTCAGGAAAAAACCATACGCCCTTTTTGGCCAACCAAGCAAGCTTGCAAAGGAAATCTGCACTACAATGAAGTCTCACTTCCCCCCGGTCAAAAGGGCCATCTGAAAAATGTGTAAAATCCAGAAAGGCAGGACAGGCCATGGAGAACTGGGAGCCTTGTTATGCTGATGGGCGGGATGTAAATTGCCAACAGACACTCGGGAGAAGTGTATGGTGTTTCCTGAAACATCTAAAAAACAAAGCAACAGAGCCTAGGGCACTTCCACTTATGGTCCTATAGCTTAGGGAAATTAAAATCAAAAAGACACAGCCACCCCAAAGTTTGGGACGGCTCTGTTTACAACAATCTCGTTTACAGTACAAGTTCAATATCACAGAAAGTGAAAAATGGATAAAGAAGTTTGTGTACTCATGTACAATGCAATATCACTCAGCAATGAAATCTATGTCACCAGGCCCTTAGCAGCACAATGAGTGGATTCGGGTATGGTGATTCTAACTGAAATAAGTCACACAGAAAAAGAAACATCAATAAATATCACTAATACATGGAATGTAAACTTGGCTACAGAGGAACTGAATTCCAAAACACAACAGGGTCTCAAAATTAGAAAACCAACTTATGCTTGCTTAAGGGGAAAGTTGAGTTGGGGTGCTGCATAAAAGCAGAGATTGTAATGAGCACAGATAAAGTTCCTTAAGCCAAATATGGAATAGACAAGAGCTACTCCTTGCTCAACGAAATGACACAACACCCCATATTAAACAACTAAGAATGTACCTGACTAGTAAGTATCTTAAAACCTATGGATTGCTATGTCTCCAAAAGAGAATCAAGCGTGTGTACAGGGGAATAAACGCAACAGTGATAGGATTAGAGAGGTTCGGTGAGCAAATGAAGACCCTTTGAAGTCATATTGCATGGTACCCATTCCAAGGGTCTCAACTCTCCAGGTTTAAGGTATTCTTCCTTCAGCTAAAACATGCATGTGGAACCCAGAATATGATGAACCGTGTGATAGGGAGACGTGTTCCAATATGTCTCAGTTTTCGTCCCCTGGTACTCGGGTGCAACATTCCCGATGCTTTACTAATACTCTCCCCACGTGGAGAGTCAGCGCCTTTAACCTCCTGTTTGGCCCAGTTTGCAATTTCTGCGGAAGATGAACAGGAATAGGGAGAACCAATGAGAGATTAGCTGGAGGTGTCTGGACGGGCAAATTTAACTCTCATTTCCCACCAGGAAGAGGAATTAACCAAAGGCTCAGCGTGCCGTGCCGGAACCAGATGAGGGCCTGAAGTCATCCTGCGGTGTTGCGGCCAGCTCACAAGAAAGCGAGTTGAAGAAAGGAGCTCAGGGGCACTGTAATTCACAAACCTGCAGAGTTATAAATGACAGCTATCGTCCAAAAATATACTGAAGTAAGGCTGCCAAGAGGAGTTGAAAGTGGGGCAGAATTGCAGGAAACCGATTTCAGGAGGTAGACTGGAATTGCATTTAAATCATAGGAAAAGAGGCAGAATGTCCACAATGATGCACTTGGCCAAAAAGGGCGTATGCGTTTTTTCCTGAATATATTCAGGAAAAAACGCATACGCCCTTTTTGGCCAACCAAGCAAGCTTGCAAAGGAAATCTGCACTACAATGAAGTCTCACTTCCCCCCGGTCAAAAGGGCCATCTGAAAAAAGTGTAAAATCCAGCAAGGCAGGACAGGCCATGGAGAACTGGGAGCCTTGTTATGCTGATGGGCGGGATGTAAATTGCCAACAGACACTCGGGAGAAGTGTATGGTGTTTCCTGAAACATCTAAAAAACAAAGCAACAGAGCCTAGGGCACTTCCACTTATGGTCCTATAGCTTAGGGAAATTAAAATCAAAAAGACACAGCCACCCCAAAGTTTGGGACGGCTCTGTTTACAACAACCTCGTTTACAGTACAAGTTCAATATCACAGAAAGTGAAAAATAGATAAAGAAGTTTGTGTACTCATGTACAATGCAATATCACTCAGCAATGAAATCTATGTCACAAGGCCCTTAGCAGCACAATGAGTGGATTCGGGTATGGTGATTCTAACTGAAATAAGTCACACAGAAAAAGAAACATCAATAAATATCACTAATACATGGAATGTAAACTTGGCTACAGAGGAACTGAATTCCAAAACACAACAGGGTCTCAAAATTAGAAAACCAACTTATGCTTGCTTAAGGGGAAAGGTGAGTTGGGGTGCTGCATAAAACCAGAGATTGTAATGAGCACAGATAAAGTTCCTTAAGCCAAATATGGAATAGACAAGAGCTACTCCTTGCTCAACGAAATGACTCAACACCCCATATTAAACAACTAAGAATGTACCTGACTAGTATGTATCTTAAAACCTATGGATTGCTATGTCTCCAAAAGAGAATCAAGCGTATGTACAGGGGAATAAACTCAGCAGTGATAGGATTGGAGAGGTTCGGTGAGCAAATGCAGACCCTTTGAAGTCATATTGCATGGTACCCATTCCAAGGGTCTCAACTCTCCAGGTTTAAGGTATTCTTCCTTCAGCTAAAACATGCATGTGGAACCCAGAATATGATGAACCGTGTGATAGGGAGACGTGTTCCAATATGTCTCAGTTTTCGTCCCCTGGTACTCGGGTGCAACATTCCCGATGCTTTACTAACACTCTCCCCACTTGGAGAGTCAGCGCCTTTAACCTCCTGTTTGGCCCAGTTTGCAATTTCTGCGGAAGATGAACAGGAATAGGGAGAACCAATGAGAGACTAGCTGGAGGTGCCTGGACGGGCAAATTTAACTCTCATTTCCCACCAGGAAGAGGAATTAACCAAAGGCTCAGCGTGCCGTGCCGGAACCAGATTAGGGCCTGAAGCCATCCTGCGGTGTTGCGGCCAGCTCACAAGAAAGCGAGTTGAAGAAAGGAGCTCAGGGGAACTGTAATTCACAAACCTGCAGAGTTATAAATGACAACTATCGTCCAAAAATATACTGAAGTAAGGCTGCCAAGAGGACTTGAAAGCGGGGCAGAATTGCAGGAAACCGATTTCAGGAAGTAGCCTGGAATTGCATTGAAAGCATAGGAAAAGAGGCAGAACGTCCACAATGATGCACTTGGCCAAAAAGGGCGTATGCGTTTTTTCCTGAATATATTCAGGAAAAAACGCATACGCCCTTTTTGGCCAACCAAGCAAGCTTGCAAAGGAACTCTGCACTACAATGAAGTCTCACTTCCCCCTGGTCAAAAGGGCCATCTGAAAAAAGTGTAAAATCCAGAAAGGCAGGACAGGCCATGGAGAACTGGGAGCCTTGTTATGCTGATGGGCGGGATGTAAATTGCCAACAGACACTCGGGAGAAGTGTATGGTGTTTCCTGAAACATCTAAAAAACAAAGCAACAGAGCCTAGGGCACTTCCACTTATGGTCCTATAGCTTAGGGAAATTAAAATCAAAAAGACACAGCCACCCCAAAGTTTGGGACGGCTCTGTTTAAAACAACCTCATTTACAGCACAAGTTCAATATCACAGAAAGTGAAAAATGGATAAAGAAGTTTGGGTACTCAAGTACAATGCAATATCACTCAGCAATGAAATCTATGTCATCAGGCCCTTAGCAGCACAATGAGTGGATTCGGGTATGGTGATTCTAACTGAAATAAGTCACACAGAAAAAGAAACATCAATAAATATCACTAATACATGGAATGTAAACTTGGCTACAGAGGAACTGAATTACAAAACAGAACAGGGTCTCAAATTGAGAAAACCAACTTATGCTTGCTTAAGGGGAAATGTGAGTTAGGGTGCTGCATAAAACCAAGATTGAAATGAGCACAGATAAAGTTCCTTAAGCCAAATATGGAATAGGCAAGAGCTACTCCTTGCTCAACGAAATGACTCAACACCCCATATTAAACAACTAATAATGTACATGACTAGTAAGTATCTTAAAACCTATGGATTGCTATTTCTCCAAAAGAGAATCAAGCGTGTGTACAGGGGCATAAACGCAGCAGTGATAGGACTGGAGAGGTTCGGTGAGCAAATGAAGACCCTTTGAGTCATATTGCATGGTACCCATTCCAAGGGTCTCAACTCTCCAGGTTTAAGGTATTCTTCCTTCAGCTAAAACATGCATGTGGAACCCAGAATATGATCAACCATGTGATACGGAGACTTGTTCAAATATGTCTCAGTTTTCGTCCCCTGGTACTCGGGTGCAACATTCCAGATGCTTTACTAACACTCTCCCCACTTGGAGAGTCAGTGGCTTTAACCTCCTGTTTGGCCCAGTTTGCAATTTCTGCGGAAGATGAACAGGAATAGGGAGAACCAATGAGAGACTAGCTGGAGGTGTCTGGACGGGCAAAGTTAACTCTCATTTCCCACCAGGAAGAGGAATTAACCAAAGGCTCAGCGTGCCGTGCCGGAACCAGATTAGGGCCTGAAGCCATCCTGCGGTGTTGCGGCCAGCTCACAAGAAAGCGAGTTGAAGAAAGGAGCTCAGGGGCACTGTAATTCACAAACCTGCAGAGTTATAAATGACAACTATCGTCCAAAAATATACTGAAGTAAGGCTACCAAGAGAACTTGAAAGCAGGGCAGAATTGCAGGAAACCGATTTCAGGAGGTAGACTGGAATTGCATTGAAAGCATAGGAAAAGAGGCAGAACGTCCACAATGTTGCACTTGGCCAAAAAGGGCGTATGCGGTTTTTCCTGAATATATTCAGGAAAAAACGCATACGCCCTTTTTGGCCAACCAAGCAAGCTTGCAAAGGAAATCTGCACTACAATGAAGTCTCACTTCCCCCCGGTCAAAAGGGCCATCTGAAAAAAGTGTAAAATCCAGAAAGGCAGGACAGGCCATGGAGAACTGGGAGCCTTGTTATGCTGATGGGCGGGATGTAAACTGCCAACAGACACTCGGGAGAAGTGTATGGTGTTTCCTGAAACATCTAAAAAACAAAGCAACAGAGCCTAGGGCACTTCCACTTATGGTCCTATAGCTTAGGGAAATTAAAATCAAAAAGATACAGCCACCCCAATGTTTGGGACGCCTCTGTTTACAAGAACCTCGTTTACCGTACAAGTTCAATATCACAGAAAGTGAAAAATGGATAAAGAACTTGTGGTACTTACGTACAATGCAGTATCACTCAGCAGTGAAATCTATGTCATCAGGCCCGTAGCAGCACAATGAGTGGATTCAGGTACGATGATTCTAACTGAAATAAGTCACACAGAAAAAGAAACATCATAAGATATCAGTAATACACGGAATGTAAACTTGGCTACACAGGAACTGAATTACAGAACAGAACAGGGTCTCAAATTTAGAAAACCAACTTATGCTTGTTTAAGGGGAAAGGTGAGTTGGGGTGCTGCATAAAACCAGAGATTGAAATGAGCACAGATAAAGTTCCTTAAGCCAAATATGGAATAGACAAGAGCTACTCCTTGCTCAACGAAATGGACTCAACACCGCATATTAAACGCCTAAGAATGTACCTGACTCTTAAGTATCTTAAAACCTATGGATTGCTATGTCTCCGAAAGAGAATCAAGCATGTGTACAGGGACATAAACGCAGCAGTGATAGGATTGGAGAGGTTCGGTGAGCAAATGAAGACCCTTTGAAGTCATATTGCATGGTACCCATTCCACGGGTTTCAACTACCCAGGTTTAAGGTATTCTTCCTTCAGCTAAAACATGCATGTGGAACCTAGAGTATGATCAACCATGTGATCGGGAGACGTGTTCAAATATGTCTCAGTTTTCGTACCCTGGTACTCGGGTGCAACATTCCAGACGCTTTACTAACACTCTCCCGACTTGGAGAGTCAGTCCCTTTAACCTCCTGTTTGGCCCAGTTTGCAATTTCTGCGGAAGATGAACAGGAATAGCGAGAACCAATGAGAGACTAGCTGGAGGTGTCTGGACGGGCAAATTTAACTCTCATTTCCCACCAGAAAGAGGAAATAACCAAAGGCTCAGCGTGCCGTGCCGGAACCAGATTAGGGCCTGAAGCCATCCTGCGGTGTTGCGGCCAGCTCACAAGAAAGCGAGTTGAAGAAAGGAGCTCAGGGGCACTGTAATTCACAAACCTGCAGAGTTATAAATGACAACTATCGTCCAAAAATATACTGAAGTAAGGCTGCCAAGAGGACTTGAAAGCGGGGCAGAATTGCAGGAAACCGATTTCAGGAGGTAGACTGGAATTGCATTGAAAGCATAGGAAAAGAGGCAGAACGTCCACAATGATGCACTTGGCCAAAAAGGGCGTATGCGTTTTTTCCTGAATATATTCAGGAAAAAACGCATACGCCCTTTTTGGCCAACCAAGCAAGCTTGCAAAGGAAATCTGCACTACAATGAAGTCTCACTTCCCCCCGGTCAAAAGGGCCATCTGAAAAAAGTGTAAAATCCAGAAAGGCAGGACAGGCCATGGAGAACTGGGAGCCTTGTTATGCTGATGGGCGGGATGTAAATTGCCAACAGACACTCGGGAGAAGTGTATGGTGTTTCCTGAAACATCTAAAAAACAAAGCAACAGAGCCTAGGGCACTTCCACTTATGGTCCTATAGCTTAGGGAAATTAAAATCAAAAAGATACAGCCACCCCAATGTTTGGGACGCCTCTGTTTACAAGAACCTGGTTTACCGTACAAGTTCAATATCACAGAAAGTGAAAAATGGATAAAGAACTTGTGGTACTTACGTACAATGCAGTATCACTCAGCAGTGAAATCTATGTCATCAGGCCCGTAGCAGCACAATGAGTGGATTCAGGTACGATGATTCTAACTGAAATAAGTCACACAGAAAAAGAAACATCATAAGATATCAGTAATACACGGAATGTAAACTTGGCTACACAGGAACTGAATTACAGAACAGAACAGGGTCTCAAATTTAGAAAACCAACTTATGCTTGTTTAAGGGGAAAGGTGAGTTGGGGTGCTGCATAAAACCAGAGATTGAAATGAGCACAGATAAAGTTCCTTAAGACAAATATGGAATAGACAAGAGCTACTCCTTGCTCAACGAAATGGACTCAACACCGCATATTAAACGCCTAAGAATGTACCTGACTCTTAAGTATCTTAAAACCTATGGATTGCTATGTCTCCGAAAGAGAATCAAGCATGTGTACAGGGACATAAACGCAGCAGTGATAGGATTGGAGAGGTTCGGTGAGCAAATGAAGACCCTTTGAAGTCATATTGCATGGTACCCATTCCACGGGTTTCAACTACCCAGGTTTAAGGTATTCTTCCTTCAGCTAAAACATGCATGTGGAACCTAGAGTATGATCAACCATGTGATCGGGAGACGTGTTCAAATATGTCTCAGTTTTCGTACCCTGGTACTCGGGTGCAACATTCCAGACGCTTTACTAACACTCTCCCGACTTGGAGAGTCAGTCCCTTTAACCTCCTGTTTGGCCCAGTTTGCAATTTCTGCGGAAGATGAACAGGAATAGCGAGAACCAATGAGAGACTAGCTGGAGGTGTCTGGACGGGCAAATTTAACTCTCATTTCCCACCAGGAAGAGGAAATAACCAAAGGCTCAGCGTGCCGTGCCGGAACCAGATTAGGGCCTGAAGCCATCCTGCGGTGTTGCGGCCAGCTCACAAGAAAGCGAGTTGAAGAAAGGAGCTCAGGGGCACTGTAATTCACAAACCTGCAGAGTTATAAATGACAACTATCGTCCAAAAATATACTGAAGTAAGGCTGCCAAGAGGACTTGAAAGCGGGGCAGAATTGCAGGAAACCGATTTCAGGAGGTAGACTGGAATTGCATTGAAAGCATAGGAAAAGAGGCAGAACGTCCACAATGATGCACTTGGCCAAAAAGGGCGTATGCGTTTTTTCCTGAATATATTCAGGAAAAAACGCATACGCCCTTTTTGGCCAACCAAGCAAGCTTGCAAAGGAAATCTGCACTACAATGAAGTCTCACTTCCCCCCGGTCAAAAGGGCCATCTGAAAAAAGTGTAAAATCCAGAAAGGCAGGACAGGCCCTGGAGAACTGGGAGCCTTGTTATGCTGATGGGCGGGATGTAAATTGCCAACAGACACTCGGGAAAAGTGTATGGTGTTTCCTGAAACATCTAAAAAACAAAGCAACAGAGCCTAGGGCACTTCCACTTATGGTCCTATAGCTTAGGGAAATTAAAATCAAAAAGATACAGCCACCCCAATGTTTGGGACGCCTCTGTTTACAAGAACCTCGTTTACCGTACAAGTTCAATATCACAGAAAGTGAAAAATGGATAAAGAACTTGTGGTACTTACGTACAATGCAGTATCACTCAGCAGTGAAATCTATGTCATCAGGCCCGTAGCAGCACAATGAGTGGATTCAGGTACGATGATTCTAACTGAAATAAGTCACACAGAAAAAGAAACATCATAAGATATCAGTAATACACGGAATGTAAACTTGGCTACACAGGAACTGAATTACAGAACAGAACAGGGTCTCAAATTTAGAAAACCAACTTATGCTTGTTTAAGGGTAAAGGTGAGTTGGGGTGCTGCATAAAACCAGAGATTGAAATGAGCACAGATAAAGTTCCTTAAGACAAATATGGAATAGACAAGAGCTACTCCTTGCTCAACGAAATGGACTCAACACCGCATATTAAACGCCTAAGAATGTACCTGACTCTTAAGTATCTTAAAACCTATGGATTGCTATGTCTCCGAAAGAGAATCAAGCATGTGTACAGGGACATAAACGTAGCAGTGATAGGATTGGAGAGGTTCGGTGAGCAAATGAAGACCCTTTGAAGTCATATTGCATGGTACCCATTCCACGGGTTTCAACTACCCAGGTTTAAGGTATTCTTCCTTCAGCTAAAACATGCATGTGGAACCTAGAGTATGATCAACCATGTGATCGGGAGACGTGTTCAAATATGTCTCAGTTTTCGTACCCTGGTACTCGGGTGCAACATTCCAGACGCTTTACTAACACTCTCCCGACTTGGAGAGTCAGTCCCTTTAACCTCCTGTTTGGCCCAGTTTGCAATTTCTGCGGAAGATGAACAGGAATAGCGAGAACCAATGAGAGACTAGCTGGAGGTGTCTGGACGGGCAAATTTAACTCTCATTTCCCACCAGGAAGAGGAAATAACCAAAGGCTCAGCGTGCCGTGCCGGAACCAGATTAGGGCCTGAAGCCATCCTGCGGTGTTGCGGCCAGCTCACAAGAAAGCGAGTTGAAGAAAGGAGCTCAGGGGCACTGTAATTCACAAACCTGCAGAGTTATAAATGACAACTATCGTCCAAAAATATACTGAAGTAAGGCTGCCAAGAGGACTTGAAAGCGGGGCAGAATTGCAGGAAACCGATTTCAGGAGGTAGACTGGAATTGCATTGAAAGCATAGGAAAAGAGGCAGAACGTCCACAATGATGCACTTGGCCAAAAAGGGCGTATGCGTTTTTTCCTGAATATATTCAGGAAAAAACGCATACGCCCTTTTTGGCCAACCAAGCAAGCTTGCAAAGGAAATCTGCACTACAATGAAGTCTCACTTCCCCCCGGTCAAAAGGGCCATCTGAAAAAAGTGTAAAATCCAGAAAGGCAGGACAGGCCATGGAGAACTGGGAGCCTTGTTATGCTGATGGGCGGGATGTAAATTGCCAACAGACACTCGGGAGAAGTGTATGGTGTTTCCTGAAACGTCTAAAAAACAAAGCAACAGAGCCTAGGGCACTTCCACTTATGGTCCTATAGCTTAGGGAAATTAAAATCAAAAAGATACAGCCACCCCAATGTTTGGGACGCCTCTGTTTACAAGAACCTCGTTTACCGTACAAGTTCAATATCACAGAAAGTGAAAAATGGATAAAGAACTTGTGGTACTTACGTACAATGCAGTATCACTCAGCAGTGAAATCTATGTCATCAGGCCCGTAGCAGCACAATGAGTGGATTCAGGTACGATGATTCTAACTGAAATAAGTCACACAGAAAAAGAAACATCATAAGATATCAGTAATACACGGAATGTAAACTTGGCTACACAGGAACTGAATTACAGAACAGAACAGGGTCTCAAATTTAGAAAACCAACTTATGCTTGTTTAAGGGTAAAGGTGAGTTGGGGTGCTGCATAAAACCAGAGATTGAAATGAGCACAGATAAAGTTCCTTAAGACAAATATGGAATAGACAAGAGCTACTCCTTGCTCAACGAAATGGACTCAACACCGCATATTAAATGCCTAAGAATGTACCTGACTCTTAAGTATCTTAAAACCTATGGATTGCTATGTCTCCGAAAGAGAATCAAGCATGTGTACAGGGACATAATCACAGCAGTGATAGGATTGGAGAGGTTCGGTGAGCAAATGAAGACCCTTTGAAGTCATCTTGCATGCTACCCATTCCACGGGTTTCAACTACCCAGGTTTAAGGTATTCTTCCTTCAGCTAAAACATGCATGTGGAACCTAGAGTATGATCAACCATGTGATCGGGAGACGTGTTCAAATATGTCTCAGTTTTCGTACCCTGGTACTCGGGTGCAACATTCCAGACGCTTTACTAACACTCTCCCGACTTGGAGAGTCAGTCCCTTTAACCTCCTGTTTGGCCCAGTTTGCAATTTCTGCGGAAGATGAACAGGAATAGCGAGAACCAATGAGAGACTAGCTGGAGGTGTCTGGACGGGCAAATTTAACTCTCATTTCCCACCAGGAAGAGGAAATAACCAAAGGCTCAGCGTGCCGTGCCGGAACCAGATTAGGGCCTGAAGCCATCCTGCGGTGTTGCGGCCAGCTCACAAGAAAGCGAGTTGAAGAAAGGAGCTCAGGGGCACTGTAATTCACAAACCTGCTGAGTTATAAATGACAACTATCGTCCAAAAATATACTGAAGTAAGGCTGCCAAGAGGACTTGAAAGCGGGGCAGAATTGCAGGAAACCGATTTCAGGAGGTAGACTGGAATTGCATTGAAAGCATAGGAAAAGAGGCAGAACGTCCACAATGATGCACTTGGCCAAAAAGGGCGTATGCGTTTTTTCCTGAATATATTCAGGAAAAAACGCATACGCCCTTTTTGGCCAACCAAGCAAGCTTGCAAAGGAAATCTGCACTACAATGAAGTCTCACTTCCCCCCGGTCAAAAGGGCCATCTGAAAAAAGGGTAAAATCCAGAAAGGCAGGACAGGCCATGGAGAACTGGGAGCCTTGTTATGCTGATGGGCGGGATGTAAATTGCCAACAGACACTCGGGAGAAGTGTATGGTGTTTCCTGAAACGTCTAAAAAACAAAGCAACAGAGCCTAGGGCACTTCCACTTATGGTCCTATAGCTTAGGGAAATTAAAATCAAAAAGATACAGCCACCCCAATGTTTGGGACGCCTCTGTTTACAAGAACCTCGTTTACCGTACAAGTTCAATATCACAGAAAGTGAAAAATGGATAAAGAACTTGTGGTACTTACGTACAATGCAGTATCACTCAGCAGTGAAATCTATGTCATCAGGCCCGTAGCAGCACAATGAGTGGATTCAGGTACGATGATTCTAACTGAAATAAGTCACACAGAAAAAGAAACATCATAAGATATCAGTAATACACGGAATGTAAACTTGGCTACACAGGAACTGAATTACAGAACAGAACAGGGTCTCAAATTTAGAAAACCAACTTATGCTTGTTTAAGGGTAAAGGTGAGTTGGGGTGCTGCATAAAACCAGAGATTGAAATGAGCACAGATAAAGTTCCTTAAGCCAAATATGGAATAGACAAGAGCTACTCCTTGCTCAACGAAATGGACTCAACACCCCATATTAAACGCCTAAGAATGTACCTGACTCTTAAGTATCTTAAAACCTATGGATTGCTATGTCTCCGAAAGAGAATCAAGCATGTGTACAGGGACATAAACGCAGCAGTGATAGGATTGGAGAGGTTCGGTGAGCAAATGAAGACCCTTTGAAGTCATATTGCATGGTACCCATTCCACGGGTTTCAACTACCCAGGTTTAAGGTATTCTTCCTTCAGCTAAAACATGCATGTGGAACCTAGAGTATGATCAACCATGTGATCGGGAGACGTGTTCAAATATGTCTCAGTTTTTGTACCCTGGTACTCGGGTGCAACATTCCAGACGCTTTACTAACACTCTCCCGACTTGGAGAGTCAGTCCCTTTAACCTCCTGTTTGGCCCAGTTGCAATTTCTGCGGAAGATGAACAGGAATAGCGAGAACCAATGAGAGACTAGCTGGAGGTGTCTGGACGGGCAAATTTAACTCTCATTTCCCACCAGGAAGAGGAAATAACCAAAGGCTCAGCGTGCCGTGCCGGAACCAGATTAGGGCCTGAAGCCATCCTGCGGTGTTGCGGCCAGCTCACAAGAAAGCGAGTTGAAGAAAGGAGCTCAGGGGCACTGTAATTCACAAACCTGCAGAGTTATAAATGACAACTATCGTCCAAAAATATACTGAAGTAAGGCTGCCAAGAGGACTTGAAAGCGGGGCAGAATTGCAGGAAACCGATTTCAGGAGGTAGACTGGAATTGCATTGAAAGCATAGGAAAAGAGGCAGAACGTCCACAATGATGCACTTGGCCAAAAAGGGCGTATGCGTTTTTTCCTGAATATATTCAGGAAAAAACGCATACGCCCTTTTTGGCCAACCAAGCAAGCTTGCAAAGGAAATCTGCACTACAATGAAGTCTCACTTCCCCCCGGTCAAAAGGGCCATCTGAAAAAAGGGTAAAATCCAGAAAGGCAGGACAGGCCATGGAGAACTGGGAGCCTTGTTATGCTGATGGGCGGGATGTAAATTGCCAACAGACACTCGGGAGAAGTGTATGGTGTTTCCTGAAACGTCTAAAAAACAAAGCAACAGAGCCTAGGGCACTTCCACTTATGGTCCTATAGCTTAGGGAAATTAAAATCAAAAAGATACAGCCACCCCAATGTTTGGGACGCCTCTGTTTACAAGAACCTCGTTTACCGTACAAGTTCAATATCACAGAAAGTGAAAAATGGATAAAGAACTTGTGGTACTTACGTACAATGCAGTATCACTCAGCAGTGAAATCTATGTCATCAGGCCCGTAGCAGCACAATGAGTGGATTCAGGTACGATGATTCTAACTGAAATAAGTCACACAGAAAAAGAAACATCATAAGATATCAGTAATACACGGAATGTAAACTTGGCTACACAGGAACTGAATTACAGAACAGAACAGGGTCTCAAATTTAGAAAACCAACTTATGCTTGTTTAAGGGTAAAGGTGAGTTGGGGTGCTGCATAAAACCAGAGATTGAAATGAGCACAGATAAAGTTCCTTAAGCCAAATATGGAATAGACAAGAGCTACTCCTTGCTCAACGAAATGGACTCAACACCGCATATTAAACGCCTAAGAATGTACCTGACTCTTAAGTATCTTAAAACCTATGGATTGCTATGTCTCCGAAAGAGAATCAAGCATGTGTACAGGGACATAAACGTAGCAGTGATAGGATTGGAGAGGTTCGGTGAGCAAATGAAGACCCTTTGAAGTCATATTGCATGGTACCCATTCCACGGGTTTCAACTACCCAGGTTTAAGGTATTCTTCCTTCAGCTAAAACATGCATGTGGAACCTAGAGTATGATCAACCATGTGATCGGGAGACGTGTTCAAATATGTCTCAGTTTTCGTACCCTGGTACTCGGGTGCAACATTCCAGACGCTTTACTAACACTCTCCCGACTTGGAGAGTCAGTCCCTTTAACCTCCTGTTTGGCCCAGTTTGCAATTTCTGCGGAAGATGAACAGGAATAGCGAGAACCAATGAGAGACTAGCTGGAGGTGTCTGGACGGGCAAATTTAACTCTCATTTCCCACCAGGAAGAGGAAATAACCAAAGGCTCAGCGTGCCGTGCCAGAACCAGATTAGGGCCTGAAGCCATCCTGCGGTGTTGCGGCCAGCTCACAAGAAAGCGAGTTGAAGAAAGGAGCTCAGGGGCACTGTAATTCACAAACCTGCAGAGTTATAAATGACAACTATCGTCCAAAAATATACTGAAGTAAGGCTGCCAAGAGGACTTGAAAGCGGGGCAGAATTGCAGGAAACCGATTTCAGGAGGTAGACTGGAATTGCATTGAAAGCATAGGAAAAGAGGCAGAACGTCCACAATGATGCACTTGGCCAAAAAGGGCGTATGCGTTTTTTCCTGAATATATTCAGGAAAAAACGCATACGCCCTTTTTGGCCAACCAAGCAAGCTTGCAAAGGAAATCTGCACTACAATGAAGTCTCACTTCCCCCCGGTCAAAAGGGCCATCTGAAAAAAGTGTAAAATCCAGAAAGGCAGGACAGGCCATGGAGAACTGGGAGCCTTGTTATGCTGATGGGCGGGATGTAAATTGCCAACAGACACTCGGGAGAAGTGTATGGTGTTTCCTGAAACATCTAAAAAACAAAGCAACAGAGCCTAGGGCACTTCCACTTATGGTCCTATAGCTTAGGGAAATTAAAATCAAAAAGATACAGCCACCCCAATGTTTGGGACGCCTCTGTTTACAAGAACCTCGTTTACCGTACAAGTTCAATATCACAGAAAGTGAAAAATGGATAAAGAACTTGTGGTACTTACGTACAATGCAGTATCACTCAGCAGTGAAATCTATGTCATCAGGCCCGTAGCAGCACAATGAGTGGATTCAGGTACGATGATTCTAACTGAAATAAGTCACACAGAAAAAGAAACATCATAAGATATCAGTAATACACGGAATGTAAACTTGGCTACACAGGAACTGAATTACAGAACAGAACAGGGTCTCAAATTTAGAAAACCAACTTATGCTTGTTTAAGGGTAAAGGTGAGTTGGGGTGCTGCATAAAACCAGAGATTGAAATGAGCACAGATAAAGTTCCTTAAGCCAAATATGGAATAGACAAGAGCTACTCCTTGCTCAACGAAATGGACTCAACACCGCATATTAAACGCCTAAGAATGTACCTGACTCTTAAGTATCTTAAAACCTATGGATTGCTATGTCTCCGAAAGAGAATCAAGCATGTGTACAGGGACATAAACGCAGCAGTGATAGGATTGGAGAGGTTCGGTGAGCAAATGAAGACCCTTTGAAGTCACATTGCATGATACCCATTCCACGGGTTTTAACTACCCAGGTTTAAGGTATTCTTCCTTCAGCTAAAACATGCATGTGGAACCTAGAGTATGATCAACCATGTGATCGGGAGACGTGTTCAAATATGTCTCAGTTTTCGTACCCTGGTACTCGGGTGCAACATTCCAGACGCTTTACTAACACTCTCCCGACTTGGAGAGTCAGTCCCTTTAACCTCCTGTTTGGCCCAGTTTGCAATTTCTGCGGAAGATGAACAGGAATAGCGAGAACCAATGAGAGACTAGCTGGAGGTGTCTGGACGGGCAAATTTAACTCTCATTTCCCACCAGGAAGAGGAAATAACCAAAGGCTCAGCGTGCCGTGCCGGAACCAGATTAGGGCCTGAAGCCATCCTGCGGTGTTGCGGCCAGCTCACAAGAAAGCGAGTTGAAGAAAGGAGCTCAGGGGCACTGTAATTCACAAACCTGCAGAGTTATAAATGACAACTATCGTCCAAAAATATACTGAAGTAAAGCTGCCAAGAGGACTTGAAAGCGGGGCAGAATTGCAGGAAACCGATTTCAGGAGGTAGACTGGAATTGCATTGAAAGCATAGGAAAAGAGGCAGAACGTCCACAATGATGCACTTGGCCAAAAAGGGCGTATGCGTTTTTTCCTGAATATATTCAGGAAAAAACGCATACGCCCTTTTTGGCCAACCAAGCAAGCTTGCAAAGGAAATCTGCACTACAATGAAGTCTCACTTCCCCCCGGTCAAAAGGGCCATCTGAAAAAAGTGTAAAATCCAGAAAGGCAGGACAGGCCATGGAGAACTGGGAGCCTTGTTATACTGATGGGCGGGATGTACATTGCCAACAGACACTCGGGAGAAGTGTATGGTGTTTCCTGAAACGTCTAAAAAACAAAGCAACAGAGCCTAGGGCACTTCCACTTATGGTCCTATAGCTTAGGGAAATTAAAATCAAAAAGATACAGCCACCCCAATGTTTGGGACGCCTCTGTTTACAAGAACCTCGTTTACCGTACAAGTTCAATATCACAGAAAGTGAAAAATGGATAAAGAACTTGTGGTACTTACGTACAATGCAGTATCACTCAGCAGTGAAATCTATGTCATCAGGCCCGTAGCAGCACAATGAGTGGATTCAGGTACGATGATTCTAACTGAAATAAGTCACACAGAAAAAGAAACATCATAAGATATCAGTAATACACGGAATGTAAACTTGGCTACACAGGAACTGAATTACAGAACAGAACAGGGTCTCAAATTTAGAAAACCAACTTATGCTTGTTTAAGGGTAAAGGTGAGTTGGGGTGCTGCATAAAACCAGAGATTGAAATGAGCACAGATAAAGTTCCTTAAGCCAAATATGGAATAGACAAGAGCTACTCCTTGCTCAACGAAATGGACTCAACACCGCATATTAAACGCCTAAGAATGTACCTGACTATTAAGTATCTTAAAACCTATAGATTGCTATGTCTCCGAAAGAGAATCAAGCATGTGTACAGGGACATAAACGCAGCAGTGATAGGATTGGAGAGGTTCGGTGAGCAAATGAAGACCCTTTGAAGTCATATTGCATGGTACCCATTCCACGGGTTTCAACTACCCAGGTTTAAGGTATTCTTCCTTCAGCTAAAACATGCATGTGGAACCTAGAGTATGATCAACCATGTGATCGGGAGACGTGTTCAAATATGTCTCAGTTTTCGTACCCTGGTACTCGGGTGCAACATTCCAGACGCTTTACTAACACTCTCCCGACTTGGAGAGTCAGTCCCTTTAACCTCCTGTTTGGCCCAGTTTGCAATTTCTGCGGAAGATGAACAGGAATAGCGAGAACCAATGAGAGACTAGCTGGAGGTGTCTGGACGGGCAAATTTAACTCTCATTTCCCACCAGGAAGAGGAAATAACCAAAGGCTCAGCGTGCCGTGCCGGAACCAGATTAGGGCCTGAAGCCATCCTGCGGTGTGCGGCCAGCTCACAAGAAAACGAGTTGAAGAAAGGAGCTCAGGGGCACTGTAATTCACAAACCTGCAGAGTTATAAATGACAACTATCATCCAAAAATATACTGAAGTAAGGCTGCCAAGAGGACTTGAAAGCGGGGCAGAATTGCAGGAAACCGATTTCAGGAGGTAGACTGGAATTGCATTGAAAGCATAGGAAAAGAGGCAGAACGTCCACAATGATGCACTTGGCCAAAAAGGGCGTATGCGTTTTTTCCTGAATATATTCAGGAAAAAACGCATACGCCCTTTTTGGCCAACCAAGCAAGCTTGCAAAGGAAATCTGCACTACAATGAAGTCTCACTTCCCCCCGGTCAAAAGGGCCATCTGAAAAAAGTGTAAAATCCAGAAAGGCAGGACAGGCCATGGAGAACTGGGAGCCTTGTTATGCTGATGGGCGGGATGTAAATTGCCAACAGACACTCGGGAGAAGTGTATGGTGTTTCCTGAAACGTCTAAAAAACAAAGCAACAGAGCCTAGGGCACTTCCACTTATGGTCCTATAGCTTAGGGAAATTAAAATCAAAAAGATACAGCCACCCCAATGTTTGGGACGCCTCTGTTTACAAGAACCTGGTTTACCGTACAAGTTCAATATCACAGAAAGTGAAAAATGGATAAAGAACTTGTGGTACTTACGTACAATGCAGTATCACTCAGCAGTGAAATCTATGTCATCAGTCCCGTAGCAGCACAATGAGTGGATTCAGGTACGATGATTCTAACTGAAATAAGTCACACAGAAAAAGAAACATCATAAGGTATCAGTAATACACGGAATGTAAACTTGGCTACACAGGAACTGAATTACAGAACAGAACAGGGTCTCAAATTTAGAAAACCAACTTATGCTTGTTTAAGGGTAAAGGTGAGTTGGGGTGCTGCATAAAACCAGAGATTGAAATGAGCACAGATAAAGTTCCTTAAGCCAAATATGGAATAGACAAGAGCTACTCCTTGCTCAACGAAATGGACTCAACACCGCATATTAAACGCCTAAGAATGTACCTGACTCTTAAGTATCTTAAAACCTATGGATTGCTATGTCTCCGAAAGAGAATCAAGCATGTGTACAGGGACATAAACGCAGCAGTGATAGGATTGGAGAGGTTCGGTGAGCAAATGAAGACCCTTTGAAGTCATATTGCATGGTACCCATTCCACGGGTTTCAACTACCCAGGTTTAAGGTATTCTTCCTTCAGCTAAAACATGCATGTGGAACCTAGAGTATGATCAACCATGTGATCGGGAGACGTGTTCAAATATGTCTCAGTTTTCGTACCCTGGTACTCGGGTGCAACATTCCAGACGCTTTACTAACACTCTCCCGACTTGGAGAGTCAGTCCCTTTAACCTCCTGTTTGGCCCAGTTTGCAATTTCTGCGGAAGATGAACAGGAATAGCGAGAACCAATGAGAGACTAGCTGGAGGTGTCTGGACGGGCAAATTTAACTCTCATTTCCCACCAGGAAGAGGAAATAACCAAAGGCTCAGCGTGCCGTGCCGGAACCAGATTAGGGCCTGAAGCCATCCTGCGGTGTTGCGGCCAGCTCACAAGAAAGCGAGTTGAAGAAAGGAGCTCAGGGGCACTGTAATTCACAAACCTGCAGAGTTATAAATGACAACTATCGTCCAAAAATATACTGAAGTAAGGCTGCCAAGAGGACTTGAAAGCGGGGCAGAATTGCAGGAAACCGATTTCAGGAGGTAGACTGGAATTGCATTGAAAGCATAGGAAAAGAGGCAGAACGTCCACAATGATGCACTTGGCCAAAAAGGGCGTATGCGTTTTTTCCTGAATATATTCAGGAAAAAACGCATACGCCCTTTTTGGCCAACCAAGCAAGCTTGCAAAGGAAATCTGCACTACAATGAAGTCTCACTTCCCCCCGGTCAAAAGGGCCATCTGAAAAAAGTGTAAAATCCAGAAAGGCAGGACAGGCCATGGAGAACTGGGAGCCTTGTTATGCTGATGGGCGGGATGTAAATTGCCAACAGACACTCGGGAGAAGTGTATGGTGTTTCCTGAAACGTCTAAAAAACAAAGCAACAGAGCCTAGGGCACTTCCACTTATGGTCCTATAGCTTAGGGAAATTAAAATCCAAAAGATACAGCCACCCCAATGTTTGGGACGCCTCTGTTTACAAGAACCTCGTTTACCGTACAAGTTCAATATCACAGAAAGTGAAAAATGGATAAAGAACTTGTGGTACTTACGTACAATGCAGTATCACTCAGCAGTGAAATCTATGTCATCAGGCCCGTAGCAGCACAATGAGTGGATTCAGGTACGATGATTCTAACTGAAATAAGTCACACAGAAAAAGAAACATCATAAGATATCAGTAATACACGGAATGTAAACTTGGCTACACAGGAACTGAATTACAGAACAGAACAGGGTCTCAAATTTAGAAAACCAACTTATGCTTGTTTAAGGGTAAAGGTGAGTTGGGGTGCTGCATAAAACCAGAGATTGAAATGAGCACAGATAAAGTTCCTTAAGCCAAATATGGAATAGACAAGAGCTACTCCTTGCTCAACGAAATGGACTCAACACCGCATATTAAACGCCTAAGAATGTACCTGACTATTAAGTATCTTAAAACCTATAGATTGCTATGTCTCCGAAAGAGAATCAAGCATGTGTACAGGGACATAAACGCAGCAGTGATAGGATTGGAGAGGTTCGGTGAGCAAATGAAGACCCTTTGAAGTCATATTGCATGGTACCCATTCCACGGGTTTCAACTACCCAGGTTTAAGGTATTCTTCCTTCAGCTAAAACATGCATGTGGAACCTAGAGTATGATCAACCATGTGATCGGGAGACGTGTTCAAATATGTCTCAGTTTTCGTACCCTGGTACTCGGGTGCAACATTCCAGACGCTTTACTAACACTCTCCCGACTTGGAGAGTCAGTCCCTTTAACCTCCTGTTTGGCCCAGTTTGCAATTTCTGCGGAAGATGAACAGGAATAGCGAGAACCAATGAGAGACTAGCTGGAGGTGTCTGGACGGGCAAATTTAACTCTCATTTCCCACCAGGAAGAGGAAATAACCAAAGGCTCAGCGTGCCGTGCCGGAACCAGATTAGGGCCTGAAGCCATCCTGCGGTGTGCGGCCAGCTCACAAGAAAACGAGTTGAAGAAAGGAGCTCAGGGGCACTGTAATTCACAAACCTGCAGAGTTATAAATGACAACTATCATCCAAAAATATACTGAAGTAAGGCTGCCAAGAGGACTTGAAAGCGGGGCAGAATTGCAGGAAACCGATTTCAGGAGGTAGACTGGAATTGCATTGAAAGCATAGGAAAAGAGGCAGAACGTCCACAATGATGCACTTGGCCAAAAAGGGCGTATGCGTTTTTTCCTGAATATATTCAGGAAAAAACGCATACGCCCTTTTTGGCCAACCAAGCAAGCTTGCAAAGGAAATCTGCACTACAATGAAGTCTCACTTCCCCCCGGTCAAAAGGGCCATCTGAAAAAAGTGTAAAATCCAGAAAGGCAGGACAGGCCATGGAGAACTGGGAGCCTTGTTATGCTGATGGGCGGGATGTAAATTGCCAACAGACACTCGGGAGAAGTGTATGGTGTTTCCTGAAACGTCTAAAAAACAAAGCAACAGAGCCTAGGGCACTTCCACTTATGGTCCTATAGCTTAGGGAAATTAAAATCAAAAAGATACAGCCACCCCAATGTTTGGGACGCCTCTGTTTACAAGAACCTGGTTTACCGTACAAGTTCAATATCACAGAAAGTGAAAAATGGATAAAGAACTTGTGGTACTTACGTACAATGCAGTATCACTCAGCAGTGAAATCTATGTCATCAGTCCCGTAGCAGCACAATGAGTGGATTCAGGTACGATGATTCTAACTGAAATAAGTCACACAGAAAAAGAAACATCATAAGGTATCAGTAATACACGGAATGTAAACTTGGCTACACAGGAACTGAATTACAGAACAGAACAGGGTCTCAAATTTAGAAAACCAACTTATGCTTGTTTAAGGGTAAAGGTGAGTTGGGGTGCTGCATAAAACCAGAGATTGAAATGAGCACAGATAAAGTTCCTTAAGCCAAATATGGAATAGACAAGAGCTACTCCTTGCTCAACGAAATGGACTCAACACCGCATATTAAACGCCTAAGAATGTACCTGACTCTTAAGTATCTTAAAACCTATGGATTGCTATGTCTCCGAAAGAGAATCAAGCATGTGTACAGGGACATAAACGCAGCAGTGATAGGATTGGAGAGGTTCGGTGAGCAAATGAAGACCCTTTGAAGTCATATTGCATGGTACCCATTCCACGGGTTTCAACTACCCAGGTTTAAGGTATTCTTCCTTCAGCTAAAACATGCATGTGGAACCTAGAGTATGATCAACCATGTGATCGGGAGACGTGTTCAAATATGTCTCAGTTTTCGTACCCTGGTACTCGGGTGCAACATTCCAGACGCTTTACTAACACTCTCCCGACTTGGAGAGTCAGTCCCTTTAACCTCCTGTTTGGCCCAGTTTGCAATTTCTGCGGAAGATGAACAGGAATAGCGAGAACCAATGAGAGACTAGCTGGAGGTGTCTGGACGGGCAAATTTAACTCTCATTTCCCACCAGGAAGAGGAAATAACCAAAGGCTCAGCGTGCCGTGCCGGAACCAGATTAGGGCCTGAAGCCATCCTGCGGTGTTGCGGCCAGCTCACAAGAAAGCGAGTTGAAGAAAGGAGCTCAGGGGCACTGTAATTCACAAACCTGCAGAGTTATAAATGACAACTATCGTCCAAAAATATACTGAAGTAAGGCTGCCAAGAGGACTTGAAAGCGGGGCAGAATTGCAGGAAACCGATTTCAGGAGGTAGACTGGAATTGCATTGAAAGCATAGGAAAAGAGGCAGAACGTCCACAATGATGCACTTGGCCAAAAAGGGCGTATGCGTTTTTTCCTGAATATATTCAGGAAAAAACGCATACGCCCTTTTTGGCCAACCAAGCAAGCTTGCAAAGGAAATCTGCACTACAATGAAGTCTCACTTCCCCCCGGTCAAAAGGGCCATCTGAAAAAAGTGTAAAATCCAGAAAGGCAGGACAGGCCATGGAGAACTGGGAGCCTTGTTATGCTGATGGGCGGGATGTAAATTGCCAACAGACACTCGGGAGAAGTGTATGGTGTTTCCTGAAACGTCTAAAAAACAAAGCAACAGAGCCTAGGGCACTTCCACTTATGGTCCTATAGCTTAGGGAAATTAAAATCCAAAAGATACAGCCACCCCAATGTTTGGGACGCCTCTGTTTACAAGAACCTCGTTTACCGTACAAGTTCAATATCACAGAAAGTGAAAAATGGATAAAGAACTTGTGGTACTTACGTACAATGCAGTATCACTCAGCAGTGAATCTATGTCATCAGGCCCGTAGCAGCACAATGAGTGGATTCAGGTACGATGATTCTAACTGAAATAAGTCACACAGAAAAAGAAACATCATAAGATATCAGTAAAACACGGAATGTAAACTTGGCTACACAGGAACTGAATTACAGAACAGAACAGGGTCTCAAATTTAGAAAACCAACTTATGCTTGTTTAAGGGTAAAGGTGAGTTGGGGTGCTGCATAAAACCAGAGATTGAAATGAGCACAGATAAAGTTCCTTAAGCCAAATATGGAATAGACAAGAGCTACTCCTTGCTCAACGAAATGGACTCAACACCGCATATTAAACGCCTAAGAATGTACCTGACTCTTAAGTATCTTAAAACCTATGGATTGCTATGTCTCCGAAAGAGAATCAAGCATGTGTACAGGGACATAAACGCAGCAGTGATAGGATTGGAGAGGTTCGGTGAGCAAATGAAGACCCTTTGAAGTCATATTGCATGGTACCCATTCCACGGGTTTCAACTACCCAGGTTTAAGGTATTCCTCCTTCAGCTAAAACATGCATGTGGAACCTAGAGTATGATCAACCATGTGATCGGGAGACGTGTTCAAATATGTCTCAGTTTTCGTACCCTGGTACTCGGGTGCAACATTCCAGATGCTTTACTAACACTCTCCCGACTTGGAGAGTCAGTCCCTTTAACCTCCTGTTTGGCCCAGTTTGCAATTTCTGCGGAAGATGAACAGGAATAGCGAGAACCAATGAGAGACTAGCTGGAGGTGTCTGGACGGGCAAATTTAACTCTCATTTCCCACCAGGAAGAGGAAATAACCAAAGGCTCAGCGTGCCGTGCCGGAACCAGATTAGGGCCTGAAGCCATCCTGCGGTGTTGCGGCCAGCTCACAAGAAAGCGAGTTGAAGAAAGGAGCTCAGGGGCACTGTAATTCACAAACCTGCAGAGTTATAAATGACAACTATCGTCCAAAAATATACTGAAGTAAGGCTGCCAAGAGGACTTGAAAGCGGGGCAGAATTGCAGGAAACCGATTTCAGGAGGTAGACTGGAATTGCATTGAAAGCATAGGAAAAGAGGCAGAACGTCCACAATGATGCACTTGGCCAAAAAGGGCGTATGCGTTTTTTCCTGAATATATTCAGGAAAAAACGCATACGTCCTTTTTGGCCAACCAAGCAAGCTTGCAAAGGAAATCTGCACTACAATGAAGTCTCACTTCCCCCCGGTCAAAAGGGCCATCTGAAAAAAGTGTAAAATCCAGAAAGGCAGGACAGGCCATGGAGAACTGGGAGCCTTGTTATGCTGATGGGCGGGATGTAAATTGCCAACAGACACTCGGGAGAAGTGTATGGTGTTTCCTGAAACATCTAAAAAACAAAGCAACAGAGCCTAGGGCACTTCCACTTATGGTCCTATAGCTTAGGGAAATTAAAATCAAAAAGATACAGCCACCCCAATGTTTGGGACGCCTCTGTTTACAAGAACCTCGTTTACCGTACAAGTTCAATATCACAGAAAGTGAAAAATGGATAAAGAACTTGTGGTACTTACGTACAATGCAGTATCACTCAGCAGTGAAATCTATGTCATCAGGCCCGTAGCAGCACAATGAGTGGATTCAGGTACGATGATTCTAACTGAAATAAGTCACACAGAAAAAGAAACATCATAAGATATCAGTAATACACGGAATGTAAACTTGGCTACACAGGAACTGAATTACAGAACAGAACAGGGTCTCAAATTTAGAAAACCAACTTATGCTTGTTTAAGGGTAAAGGTGAGTTGGGGTGCTGCATAAAACCAGAGATTGAAATGAGCACAGATAAAGTTCCTTAAGCCAAATATGGAATAGACAAGAGCTACTCCTTGCTCAACGAAATGACACAACACCCCATATTAAACAACTAAGAATGTACCTGACTAGTAAGTATCTTAAAACCTATGGATTGCTATGTCTCCAAAAGAGAATCAAGCGTGTGTACAGGGGAATAAACGCAACAGTGATAGGATTAGAGAGGTTCGGTGAGCAAATGAAGACCCTTTGAAGTCATATTGCATGGTACCCATTCCAAGGGTCTCAACTCTCCAGGTTTAAGGTATTCTTCCTTCAGCTAAAACATGCATGTGGAACCCAGAATATGATGAACCGTGTGATAGGGAGACGTGTTCCAATATGTCTCAGTTTTCGTCCCCTGGTACTCGGGTGCAACATTCCCGATGCTTTACTAATACTCTCCCCACGTGGAGAGTCAGCGCCTTTAACCTCCTGTTTGGCCCAGTTTGCAATTTCTGCGGAAGATGAACAGGAATAGGGAGAACCAATGAGAGACTAGCTGGAGGTGTCTGGACGGGCAAATTTAACTCTCATTTCCCACCAGGAAGAGGAATTAACCAAAGGCTCAGCGTGCCGTGCCGGAACCAGATGAGGGCCTGAAGTCATCCTGCGGTGTTGCGGCCAGCTCACAAGAAAGCGAGTTGAAGAAAGGAGCTCAGGGGCACTGTAATTCACAAACCTGCAGAGTTATAAATGACAGCTATCGTCCAAAAATATACTGAAGTAAGGCTGCCAAGAGGAGTTGAAAGTGGGGCAGAATTGCAGGAAACCGATTTCAGGAGGTAGACTGGAATTGCATTTAAATCATAGGAAAAGAGGCAGAATGTCCACAATGATGCACTTGGCCAAAAAGGGCGTATGCGTTTTTTCCTGAATATATTCAGGAAAAAACGCATACGCCCTTTTTGGCCAACCAAGCAAGCTTGCAAAGGAAATCTGCACTACAATGAAGTCTCACTTCCCCCCGGTCAAAAGGGCCATCTGAAAAAAGTGTAAAATCCAGCAAGGCAGGACAGGCCATGGAGAACTGGGAGCCTTGTTATGCTGATGGGCGGGATGTAAATTGCCAACAGACACTCGGGAGAAGTGTATGGTGTTTCCTGAAACATCTAAAAAACAAAGCAACAGAGCCTAGGGCACTTCCACTTATGGTCCTATAGCTTAGGGAAATTAAAATCAAAAAGACACAGCCACCCCAAAGTTTGGGACGGCTCTGTTTACAACAACCTCGTTTACAGTACAAGTTCAATATCACAGAAAGTGAAAAATAGATAAAGAAGTTTGTGTACTCATGTAGAATGCAATATCACTCAGCAATGAAATCTATGTCACAAGGCCCTTAGCAGCACAATGAGTGGATTCGGGTATGGTGATTCTAACTGAAATAAGTCACACAGAAAAAGAAACATCAATAAATATCACTAATACATGGAATGTAAACTTGGCTACAGAGGAACTGAATTCCAAAACACAACAGGGTCTCAAAATTAGAAAACCAACTTATGCTTGCTTAAGGGGAAAGGTGAGTTGGGGTGCTGCATAAAACCAGAGATTGTAATGAGCACAGATAAAGTTCCTTAAGCCAAATATGGAATAGACAAGAGCTACTCCTTGCTCAACGAAATGACTCAACACCCCATATTAAACAACTAAGAATGTACCTGACTAGTATGTATCTTAAAACCTATGGATTGCTATGTCTCCAAAAGAGAATCAAGCGTGTGTACAGGGGAATAAACGCAGCAGTGATAGGATTGGAGAGGTTCGGTGAGCAAATGCAGACCCTTTGAAGTCATATTGCATGGTACCCATTCCAAGGGTCTCAACTCTCCAGGTTTAAGGTATTCTTCCTTCAGCTAAAACATGCATGTGGAACCCAGAATATGATGAACCGTGTGATAGGGAGACGTGTTCCAATATGTCTCAGTTTTCGTCCCCTGGTACTCGGGTGCAACATTCCCGATGCTTTACTAACACTCTCCCCACTTGGAGAGTCAGCGCCTTTAACCTCCTGTTTGGCCCAGTTTGCAATTTCTGCGGAAGATGAACAGGAATAGGGAGAACCAATGAGAGACTAGCTGGAGGTGCCTGGACGGGCAAATTTAACTCTCATTTCCCACCAGGAAGAGGAATTAACCAAAGGCTCAGCGTGCCGTGCCGGAACCAGATTAGGGCCTGAAGCCATCCTGCGGTGTTGCGGCCAGCTCACAAGAAAGCGAGTTGAAGAAAGGAGCTCAGGGGAACTGTAATTCACAAACCTGCAGAGTTATAAATGACAACTATCGTCCAAAAATATACTGAAGTAAGGCTGCCAAGAGGACTTGAAAGCGGGGCAGAATTGCAGGAAACCGATTTCAGGAAGTAGCCTGGAATTGCATTGAAAGCATAGGAAAAGAGGCAGAACGTCCACAATGATGCACTTGGCCAAAAAGGGCGTATGCGTTTTTTCCTGAATATATTCAGGAAAAAACGCATACGCCCTTTTTGGCCAACCAAGCAAGCTTGCAAAGGAACTCTGCACTACAATGAAGTCTCACTTCCCCCTGGTCAAAAGGGCCATCTGAAAAAAGTGTAAAATCCAGAAAGGCAGGACAGGCCATGGAGAACTGGGAGCCTTGTTATGCTGATGGGCGGGATGTAAATTGCCAACAGACACTCGGGAGAAGTGTATGGTGTTTCCTGAAACATCTAAAAAACAAAGCAACAGAGCCTAGGGCACTTCCACTTATGGTCCTATAGCTTAGGGAAATTAAAATCAAAAAGACACAGCCACCCCAAAGTTTGGGACGGCTCTGTTTAAAACAACCTCATTTACAGCACAAGTTAAATATCACAGAAAGTGAAAAATGGATAAAGAAGTTTGGGTACTCAAGTACAATGCAATATCACTCAGCAATGAAATCTATGTCATCAGGCCCTTAGCAGCACAATGAGTGGATTCGGGTATGGTGATTCTAACTGAAATAAGTCACACAGAAAAAGAAACATCAATAAATATCACTAATACATGGAATGTAAACTTGGCTACAGAGGAACTGAATTACAAAACAGAACAGGGTCTCAAATTGAGAAAACCAACTTATGCTTGCTTAAGGGGAAATGTGAGTTAGGGTGCTGCATAAAACCAAGATTGAAATGAGCACAGATAAAGTTCCTTAAGCCAAATATGGAATAGGCAAGAGCTACTCCTTGCTCAACGAAATGACTCAACACCCCATATTAAACAACTAATAATGTACCTGACTAGTAAGTATCTTAAAACCTATGGATTGCTATTTCTCCAAAAGAGAATCAAGCGTGTGTACAGGGGCATAAACGCAGCAGTGATAGGACTGGAGAGGTTCGGTGAGCAAATGAAGACCCTTTGAGTCATATTGCATGGTACCCATTCCAAGGGTCTCAACTCTCCAGGTTTAAGGTATTCTTCCTTCAGCTAAAACATGCATGTGGAACCCAGAATATGATCAACCATGTGATACGGAGACTTGTTCAAATATGTCTCAGTTTTCGTCCCCTGGTACTCGGGTGCAACATTCCAGATGCTTTACTAACACTCTCCCCACTTGGAGAGTCAGTGGCTTTAACCTCCTGTTTGGCCCAGTTTGCAATTTCTGCGGAAGATGAACAGGAATAGGGAGAACCAATGAGAGACTAGCTGGAGGTGTCTGGACGGGCAAAGTTAACTCTCATTTCCCACCAGGAAGAGGAATTAACCAAAGGCTCAGCGTGCCGTGCCGGAACCAGATTAGGGCCTGAAGCCATCCTGCGGTGTTGCGGCCAGCTCACAAGAAAGCGAGTTGAAGAAAGGAGCTCAGGGGCACTGTAATTCACAAACCTGCAGAGTTATAAATGACAACTATCGTCCAAAAATATACTGAAGTAAGGCTACCAAGAGAACTTGAAAGCAGGGCAGAATTGCAGGAAACCGATTTCAGGAGGTAGACTGGAATTGCATTGAAAGCATAGGAAAAGAGGCAGAACGTCCACAATGATGCACTTGGCCAAAAAGGGCGTATGCGGTTTTTCCTGAATATATTCAGGAAAAAACGCATACGCCCTTTTTGGCCAACCAAGCAAGCTTGCAAAGGAAATCTGCACTACAATGAAGTCTCACTTCCCCCCGGTCAAAAGGGCCATCTGAAAAAAGTGTAAAATCCAGAAAGGCAGGACAGGCCATGGAGAACTGGGAGCCTTGTTATGCTGATGGGCGGGATGTAAACTGCCAACAGACACTCGGGAGAAGTGTATGGTGTTTCCTGAAACATCTAAAAAACAAAGCAACAGAGCCTAGGGCACTTCCACTTATGGTCCTATAGCTTAGGGAAATTAAAATCAAAAAGATACAGCCACCCCAATGTTTGGGACGCCTCTGTTTACAAGAACCTCGTTTACCGTACAAGTTCAATATCACAGAAAGTGAAAAATGGATAAAGAACTTGTGGTACTTACGTACAATGCAGTATCACTCAGCAGTGAAATCTATGTCATCAGGCCCGTAGCAGCACAATGAGTGGATTCAGGTACGATGATTCTAACTGAAATAAGTCACACAGAAAAAGAAACATCATAAGATATCAGTAATACACGGAATGTAAACTTGGCTACACAGGAACTGAATTACAGAACAGAACAGGGTCTCAAATTTAGAAAACCAACTTATGCTTGTTTAAGGGTAAAGGTGAGTTGGGGTGCTGCATAAAACCAGAGATTGAAATGAGCACAGATAAAGTTCCTTAAGCCAAATATGGAATAGACAAGAGCTACTCCTTGCTCAACGAAATGGACTCAACACCGCATATTAAACGCCTAAGAATGTACCTGACTCTTAAGTATCTTAAAACCTATGGATTGCTATGTCTCCGAAAGAGAATCAAGCATGTGTACAGGGACATAAACGCAGCAGTGATAGGATTGGAGAGGTTCGGTGAGCAAATGAAGACCCTTTGAAGTCATATTGCATGGTACCCATTCCACGGGTTTCAACTACCCAGGTTTAAGGTATTCTTCCTTCAGCTAAAACATGCATGTGGAACCTAGAGTATGATCAACCATGTGATCGGGAGACGTGTTCAAATATGTCTCAGTTTTCGTACCCTGGTACTCGGGTGCAACATTCCAGACGCTTTACTAACACTCTCCCGACTTGGAGAGTCAGTCCCTTTAACCTCCTGTTTGGCCCAGTTTGCAATTTCTGCGGAAGATGAACAGGAATAGCGAGAACCAATGAGAGACTAGCTGGAGGTGTCTGGACGGGCAAATTTAACTCTCATTTCCCACCAGAAAGAGGAAATAACCAAAGGCTCAGCGTGCCGTGCCGGAACCAGATTAGGGCCTGAAGCCATCCTGCGGTGTTGCGGCCAGCTCACAAGAAAGCGAGTTGAAGAAAGGAGCTCAGGGGCACTGTAATTCACAAACCTGCAGAGTTATAAATGACAACTATCGTCCAAAAATATACTGAAGTAAGGCTGCCAAGAGGACTTGAAAGCGGGGCAGAATTGCAGGAAACCGATTTCAGGAGGTAGACTGGAATTGCATTGAAAGCATAGGAAAAGAGGCAGAACGTCCACAATGATGCACTTGGCCAAAAAGGGCGTATGCGTTTTTTCCTGAATATATTCAGGAAAAAACGCATACGCCCTTTTTGGCCAACCAAGCAAGCTTGCAAAGGAAATCTGCACTACAATGAAGTCTCACTTCCCCCCGGTCAAAAGGGCCATCTGAAAAAAGTGTAAAATCCAGAAAGGCAGGACAGGCCATGGAGAACTGGGAGCCTTGTTATGCTGATGGGCGGGATGTAAATTGCCAACAGACACTCGGGAGAAGTGTATGGTGTTTCCTGAAACATCTAAAAAACAAAGCAACAGAGCCTAGGGCACTTCCACTTATGGTCCTATAGCTTAGGGAAATTAAAATCAAAAAGACACAGCCACCCCAAAGTTTGGGACGGCTCTGTTTAAAACAACCTCATTTACAGCACAAGTTAAATATCACAGAAAGTGAAAAATGGATAAAGAAGTTTGGGTACTCAAGTACAATGCAATATCACTCAGCAATGAAATCTATGTCATCAGGCCCTTAGCAGCACAATGAGTGGATTCGGGTATGGTGATTCTAACTGAAATAAGTCACACAGAAAAAGAAACATCAATAAATATCACTAATACATGGAATGTAAACTTGGCTACAGAGGAACTGAATTACAAAACAGAACAGGGTCTCAAATTGAGAAAACCAACTTATGCTTGCTTAAGGGGAAATGTGAGTTAGGGTGCTGCATAAAACCAAGATTGAAATGAGCACAGATAAAGTTCCTTAAGCCAAATATGGAATAGGCAAGAGCTACTCCTTGCTCAACGAAATGACTCAACACCCCATATTAAACAACTAATAATGTACCTGACTAGTAAGTATCTTAAAACCTATGGATTGCTATTTCTCCAAAAGAGAATCAAGCGTGTGTACAGGGGCATAAACGCAGCAGTGATAGGACTGGAGAGGTTCGGTGAGCAAATGAAGACCCTTTGAGTCATATTGCATGGTACCCATTCCAAGGGTCTCAACTCTCCAGGTTTAAGGTATTCTTCCTTCAGCTAAAACATGCATGTGGAACCCAGAATATGATCAACCATGTGATACGGAGACTTGTTCAAATATGTCTCAGTTTTCGTCCCCTGGTACTCGGGTGCAACATTCCAGATGCTTTACTAACACTCTCCCCACTTGGAGAGTCAGTGGCTTTAACCTCCTGTTTGGCCCAGTTTGCAATTTCTGCGGAAGATGAACAGGAATAGGGAGAACCAATGAGAGACTAGCTGGAGGTGTCTGGACGGGCAAAGTTAACTCTCATTTCCCACCAGGAAGAGGAATTAACCAAAGGCTCAGCGTGCCGTGCCGGAACCAGATTAGGGCCTGAAGCCATCCTGCGGTGTTGCGGCCAGCTCACAAGAAAGCGAGTTGAAGAAAGGAGCTCAGGGGCACTGTAATTCACAAACCTGCAGAGTTATAAATGACAACTATCGTCCAAAAATATACTGAAGTAAGGCTACCAAGAGAACTTGAAAGCAGGGCAGAATTGCAGGAAACCGATTTCAGGAGGTAGACTGGAATTGCATTGAAAGCATAGGAAAAGAGGCAGAACGTCCACAATGATGCACTTGGCCAAAAAGGGCGTATGCGGTTTTTCCTGAATATATTCAGGAAAAAACGCATACGCCCTTTTTGGCCAACCAAGCAAGCTTGCAAAGGAAATCTGCACTACAATGAAGTCTCACTTCCCCCCGGTCAAAAGGGCCATCTGAAAAAAGTGTAAAATCCAGAAAGGCAGGACAGGCCATGGAGAACTGGGAGCCTTGTTATGCTGATGGGCGGGATGTAAACTGCCAACAGACACTCGGGAGAAGTGTATGGTGTTTCCTGAAACATCTAAAAAACAAAGCAACAGAGCCTAGGGCACTTCCACTTATGGTCCTATAGCTTAGGGAAATTAAAATCAAAAAGATACAGCCACCCCAATGTTTGGGACGCCTCTGTTTACAAGAACCTCGTTTACCGTACAAGTTCAATATCACAGAAAGTGAAAAATGGATAAAGAACTTGTGGTACTTACGTACAATGCAGTATCACTCAGCAGTGAAATCTATGTCATCAGGCCCGTAGCAGCACAATGAGTGGATTCAGGTACGATGATTCTAACTGAAATAAGTCACACAGAAAAAGAAACATCATAAGATATCAGTAATACACGGAATGTAAACTTGGCTACACAGGAACTGAATTACAGAACAGAACAGGGTCTCAAATTTAGAAAACCAACTTATGCTTGTTTAAGGGGAAAGGTGAGTTGGGGTGCTGCATAAAACCAGAGATTGAAATGAGCACAGATAAAGTTCCTTAAGACAAATATGGAATAGACAAGAGCTACTCCTTGCTCAACGAAATGGACTCAACACCGCATATTAAACGCCTAAGAATGTACCTGACTCTTAAGTATCTTAAAACCTATGGATTGCTATGTCTCCGAAAGAGAATCAAGCATGTGTACAGGGACATAAACGCAGCAGTGATAGGATTGGAGAGGTTCGGTGAGCAAATGAAGACCCTTTGAAGTCATATTGCATGGTACCCATTCCACGGGTTTCAACTACCCAGGTTTAAGGTATTCTTCCTTCAGCTAAAACATGCATGTGGAACCTAGAGTATGATCAACCATGTGATCGGGAGACGTGTTCAAATATGTCTCAGTTTTCGTACCCTGGTACTCGGGTGCAACATTCCAGACGCTTTACTAACACTCTCCCGACTTGGAGAGTCAGTCCCTTTAACCTCCTGTTTGGCCCAGTTTGCAATTTCTGCGGAAGATGAACAGGAATAGCGAGAACCAATGAGAGACTAGCTGGAGGTGTCTGGACGGGCAAATTTAACTCTCATTTCCCACCAGAAAGAGGAAATAACCAAAGGCTCAGCGTGCCGTGCCGGAACCAGATTAGGGCCTGAAGCCATCCTGCGGTGTTGCGGCCAGCTCACAAGAAAGCGAGTTGAAGAAAGGAGCTCAGGGGCACTGTAATTCACAAACCTGCAGAGTTATAAATGACAACTATCGTCCAAAAATATACTGAAGTAAGGCTGCCAAGAGGACTTGAAAGCGGGGCAGAATTGCAGGAAACCGATTTCAGGAGGTAGACTGGAATTGCATTGAAAGCATAGGAAAAGAGGCAGAACGTCCACAATGATGCACTTGGCCAAAAAGGGCGTATGCGTTTTTTCCTGAATATATTCAGGAAAAAACGCATACGCCCTTTTTGGCCAACCAAGCAAGCTTGCAAAGGAAATCTGCACTACAATGAAGTCTCACTTCCCCCCGGTCAAAAGGGCCATCTGAAAAAAGTGTAAAATCCAGAAAGGCAGGACAGGCCATGGAGAACTGGGAGCCTTGTTATGCTGATGGGCGGGATGTAAATTGCCAACAGACACTCGGGAGAAGTGTATGGTGTTTCCTGAAACATCTAAAAAACAAAGCAACAGAGCCTAGGGCACTTCCACTTATGGTCCTATAGCTTAGGGAAATTAAAATCAAAAAGATACAGCCACCCCAATGTTTGGGACGCCTCTGTTTACAAGAACCTGGTTTACCGTACAAGTTCAATATCACAGAAAGTGAAAAATGGATAAAGAACTTGTGGTACTTACGTACAATGCAGTATCACTCAGCAGTGAAATCTATGTCATCAGGCCCGTAGCAGCACAATGAGTGGATTCAGGTACGATGATTCTAACTGAAATAAGTCACACAGAAAAAGAAACATCATAAGATATCAGTAATACACGGAATGTAAACTTGGCTACACAGGAACTGAATTACAGAACAGAACAGGGTCTCAAATTTAGAAAACCAACTTATGCTTGTTTAAGGGGAAAGGTGAGTTGGGGTGCTGCATAAAACCAGAGATTGAAATGAGCACAGATAAAGTTCCTTAAGACAAATATGGAATAGACAAGAGCTACTCCTTGCTCAACGAAATGGACTCAACACCGCATATTAAACGCCTAAGAATGTACCTGACTCTTAAGTATCTTAAAACCTATGGATTGCTATGTCTCCGAAAGAGAATCAAGCATGTGTACAGGGACATAAACGCAGCAGTGATAGGATTGGAGAGGTTCGGTGAGCAAATGAAGACCCTTTGAAGTCATATTGCATGGTACCCATTCCACGGGTTTCAACTACCCAGGTTTAAGGTATTCTTCCTTCAGCTAAAACATGCATGTGGAACCTAGAGTATGATCAACCATGTGATCGGGAGACGTGTTCAAATATGTCTCAGTTTTCGTACCCTGGTACTCGGGTGCAACATTCCAGACGCTTTACTAACACTCTCCCGACTTGGAGAGTCAGTCCCTTTAACCTCCTGTTTGGCCCAGTTTGCAATTTCTGCGGAAGATGAACAGGAATAGCGAGAACCAATGAGAGACTAGCTGGAGGTGTCTGGACGGGCAAATTTAACTCTCATTTCCCACCAGGAAGAGGAAATAACCAAAGGCTCAGCGTGCCGTGCCGGAACCAGATTAGGGCCTGAAGCCATCCTGCGGTGTTGCGGCCAGCTCACAAGAAAGCGAGTTGAAGAAAGGAGCTCAGGGGCACTGTAATTCACAAACCTGCAGAGTTATAAATGACAACTATCGTCCAAAAATATACTGAAGTAAGGCTGCCAAGAGGACTTGAAAGCGGGGCAGAATTGCAGGAAACCGATTTCAGGAGGTAGACTGGAATTGCATTGAAAGCATAGGAAAAGAGGCAGAACGTCCACAATGATGCACTTGGCCAAAAAGGGCGTATGCGTTTTTTCCTGAATATATTCAGGAAAAAACGCATACGCCCTTTTTGGCCAACCAAGCAAGCTTGCAAAGGAAATCTGCACTACAATGAAGTCTCACTTCCCCCCGGTCAAAAGGGCCATCTGAAAAAAGTGTAAAATCCAGAAAGGCAGGACAGGCCATGGAGAACTGGGAGCCTTGTTATGCTGACGGGCGGGATGTAAATTGCCAACAGACACTCGGGAAAAGTGTATGGTGTTTCCTGAAACATCTAAAAAACAAAGCAACAGAGCCTAGGGCACTTCCACTTATGGTCCTATAGCTTAGGGAAATTAAAATCAAAAAGATACAGCCACCCCAATGTTTGGGACGCCTCTGTTTACAAGAACCTCGTTTACCGTACAAGTTCAATATCACAGAAAGTGAAAAATGGATAAAGAACTTGTGGTACTTACGTACAATGCAGTATCACTCAGCAGTGAAATCTATGTCATCAGGCCCGTAGCAGCACAATGAGTGGATTCAGGTACGATGATTCTAACTGAAATAAGTCACACAGAAAAAGAAACATCATAAGATATCAGTAATACACGGAATGTAAACTTGGCTACACAGGAACTGAATTACAGAACAGAACAGGGTCTCAAATTTAGAAAACCAACTTATGCTTGTTTAAGGGTAAAGGTGAGTTGGGGTGCTGCATAAAACCAGAGATTGAAATGAGCACAGATAAAGTTCCTTAAGCCAAATATGGAATAGACAAGAGCTACTCCTTGCTCAACGAAATGGACTCAACACCGCATATTAAACGCCTAAGAATGTACCTGACTCTTAAGTATCTTAAAACCTATGGATTGCTATGTCTCCGAAAGAGAATCAAGCATGTGTACAGGGACATAAACGTAGCAGTGATAGGATTGGAGAGGTTCGGTGAGCAAATGAAGACCCTTTGAAGTCATATTGCATGGTACCCATTCCACGGGTTTCAACTACCCAGGTTTAAGGTATTCTTCCTTCAGCTAAAACATGCATGTGGAACCTAGAGTATGATCAACCATGTGATCGGGAGACGTGTTCAAATATGTCTCAGTTTTCGTACCCTGGTACTCGGGTGCAACATTCCAGACGCTTTACTAACACTCTCCCGACTTGGAGAGTCAGTCCCTTTAACCTCCTGTTTGGCCCAGTTTGCAATTTCTGCGGAAGATGAACAGGAATAGCGAGAACCAATGAGAGACTAGCTGGAGGTGTCTGGACGGGCAAATTTAACTCTCATTTCCCACCAGGAAGAGGAAATAACCAAAGGCTCAGCGTGCCGTGCCGGAACCAGATTAGGGCCTGAAGCCATCCTGCGGTGTTGCGGCCAGCTCACAAGAAAGCGAGTTGAAGAAAGGAGCTCAGGGGCACTGTAATTCACAAACCTGCAGAGTTATAAATGACAACTATCGTCCAAAAATATACTGAAGTAAGGCTGCCAAGAGGACTTGAAAGCGGGGCAGAATTGCAGGAAACCGATTTCAGGAGGTAGACTGGAATTGCATTGAAAGCATAGGAAAAGAGGCAGAACGTCCACAATGATGCACTTGGCCAAAAAGGGCGTATGCGTTTTTTCCTGAATATATTCAGGAAAAAACGCATACGCCCTTTTTGGCCAACCAAGCAAGCTTGCAAAGGAAATCTGCACTACAATGAAGTCTCACTTCCCCCCGGTCAAAAGGGCCATCTGAAAAAAGTGTAAAATCCAGAAAGGCAGGACAGGCCATGGAGAACTGGGAGCCTTGTTATGCTGATGGGCGGGATGTAAATTGCCAACAGACACTCGGGAGAAGTGTATGGTGTTTCCTGAAACGTCTAAAAAACAAAGCAACAGAGCCTAGGGCACTTCCACTTATGGTCCTATAGCTTAGGGAAATTAAAATCAAAAAGATACAGCCACCCCAATGTTTGGGACGCCTCTGTTTACAAGAACCTGGTTTACCGTACAAGTTCAATATCACAGAAAGTGAAAAATGGATAAAGAACTTGTGGTACTTACGTACAATGCAGTATCACTCAGCAGTGAAATCTATGTCATCAGGCCCGTAGCAGCACAATGAGTGGATTCAGGTACGATGATTCTAACTGAAATAAGTCACACAGAAAAAGAAACATCATAAGATATCAGTAATACACGGAATGTAAACTTGGCTACACAGGAACTGAATTACAGAACAGAACAGGGTCTCAAATTTAGAAAACCAACTTATGCTTGTTTAAGGGGAAAGGTGAGTTGGGGTGCTGCATAAAACCAGAGATTGAAATGAGCACAGATAAAGTTCCTTAAGACAAATATGGAATAGACAAGAGCTACTCCTTGCTCAACGAAATGGACTCAACACCGCATATTAAACGCCTAAGAATGTACCTGACTCTTAAGTATCTTAAAACCTATGGATTGCTATGTCTCCGAAAGAGAATCAAGCATGTGTACAGGGACATAAACGCAGCAGTGATAGGATTGGAGAGGTTCGGTGAGCAAATGAAGACCCTTTGAAGTCATATTGCATGGTACCCATTCCACGGGTTTCAACTACCCAGGTTTAAGGTATTCTTCCTTCAGCTAAAACATGCATGTGGAACCTAGAGTATGATCAACCATGTGATCGGGAGACGTGTTCAAATATGTCTCAGTTTTCGTACCCTGGTACTCGGGTGCAACATTCCAGACGCTTTACTAACACTCTCCCGACTTGGAGAGTCAGTCCCTTTAACCTCCTGTTTGGCCCAGTTTGCAATTTCTGCGGAAGATGAACAGGAATAGCGAGAACCAATGAGAGACTAGCTGGAGGTGTCTGGACGGGCAAATTTAACTCTCATTTCCCACCAGGAAGAGGAAATAACCAAAGGCTCAGCGTGCCGTGCCGGAACCAGATTAGGGCCTGAAGCCATCCTGCGGTGTTGCGGCCAGCTCACAAGAAAGCGAGTTGAAGAAAGGAGCTCAGGGGCACTGTAATTCACAAACCTGCAGAGTTATAAATGACAACTATCGTCCAAAAATATACTGAAGTAAGGCTGCCAAGAGGACTTGAAAGCGGGGCAGAATTGCAGGAAACCGATTTCAGGAGGTAGACTGGAATTGCATTGAAAGCATAGGAAAAGAGGCAGAACGTCCACAATGATGCACTTGGCCAAAAAGGGCGTATGCGTTTTTTCCTGAATATATTCAGGAAAAAACGCATACGCCCTTTTTGGCCAACCAAGCAAGCTTGCAAAGGAAATCTGCACTACAATGAAGTCTCACTTCCCCCCGGTCAAAAGGGCCATCTGAAAAAAGTGTAAAATCCAGAAAGGCAGGACAGGCCATGGAGAACTGGGAGCCTTGTTATGCTGATGGGCGGGATGTAAATTGCCAACAGACACTCGGGAAAAGTGTATGGTGTTTCCTGAAACATCTAAAAAACAAAGCAACAGAGCCTAGGGCACTTCCACTTATGGTCCTATAGCTTAGGGAAATTAAAATCAAAAAGATACAGCCACCCCAATGTTTGGGACGCCTCTGTTTACAAGAACCTCGTTTACCGTACAAGTTCAATATCACAGAAAGTGAAAAATGGATAAAGAACTTGTGGTACTTACGTACAATGCAGTATCACTCAGCAGTGAAATCTATGTCATCAGGCCCGTAGCAGCACAATGAGTGGATTCAGGTACGATGATTCTAACTGAAATAAGTCACACAGAAAAAGAAACATCATAAGATATCAGTAATACACGGAATGTAAACTTGGCTACACAGGAACTGAATTACAGAACAGAACAGGGTCTCAAATTTAGAAAACCAACTTATGCTTGTTTAAGGGTAAAGGTGAGTTGGGGTGCTGCATAAAACCAGAGATTGAAATGAGCACAGATAAAGTTCCTTAAGACAAATATGGAATAGACAAGAGCTACTCCTTGCTCAACGAAATGGACTCAACACCGCATATTAAACGCCTAAGAATGTACCTGACTCTTAAGTATCTTAAAACCTATGGATTGCTATGTCTCCGAAAGAGAATCAAGCATGTGTACAGGGACATAAACGTAGCAGTGATAGGATTGGAGAGGTTCGGTGAGCAAATGAAGACCCTTTGAAGTCATATTGCATGGTACCCATTCCACGGGTTTCAACTACCCAGGTTTAAGGTATTCTTCCTTCAGCTAAAACATGCATGTGGAACCTAGAGTATGATCAACCATGTGATCGGGAGACGTGTTCAAATATGTCTCAGTTTTCGTACCCTGGTACTCGGGTGCAACATTCCAGACGCTTTACTAACACTCTCCCGACTTGGAGAGTCAGTCCCTTTAACCTCCTGTTTGGCCCAGTTTGCAATTTCTGCGGAAGATGAACAGGAATAGCGAGAACCAATGAGAGACTAGCTGGAGGTGTCTGGACGGGCAAATTTAACTCTCATTTCCCACCAGGAAGAGGAAATAACCAAAGGCTCAGCGTGCCGTGCCGGAACCAGATTAGGGCCTGAAGCCATCCTGCGGTGTTGCGGCCAGCTCACAAGAAAGCGAGTTGAAGAAAGGAGCTCAGGGGCACTGTAATTCACAAACCTGCAGAGTTATAAATGACAACTATCGTCCAAAAATATACTGAAGTAAGGCTGCCAAGAGGACTTGAAAGCGGGGCAGAATTGCAGGAAACCGATTTCAGGAGGTAGACTGGAATTGCATTGAAAGCATAGGAAAAGAGGCAGAACGTCCACAATGATGCACTTGGCCAAAAAGGGCGTATGCGTTTTTTCCTGAATATATTCAGGAAAAAACGCATACGCCCTTTTTGGCCAACCAAGCAAGCTTGCAAAGGAAATCTGCACTACAATGAAGTCTCACTTCCCCCCGGTCAAAAGGGCCATCTGAAAAAAGTGTAAAATCCAGAAAGGCAGGACAGGCCATGGAGAACTGGGAGCCTTGTTATGCTGATGGGCGGGATGTAAATTGCCAACAGACACTCGGGAGAAGTGTATGGTGTTTCCTGAAACGTCTAAAAAACAAAGCAACAGAGCCTAGGGCACTTCCACTTATGGTCCTATAGCTTAGGGAAATTAAAATCAAAAAGATACAGCCACCCCAATGTTTGGGACGCCTCTGTTTACAAGAACCTGGTTTACCGTACAAGTTCAATATCACAGAAAGTGAAAAATGGATAAAGAACTTGTGGTACTTACGTACAATGCAGTATCACTCAGCAGTGAAATCTATGTCATCAGGCCCGTAGCAGCACAATGAGTGGATTCAGGTACGATGATTCTAACTGAAATAAGTCACACAGAAAAAGAAACATCATAAGATATCAGTAATACACGGAATGTAAACTTGGCTACACAGGAACTGAATTACAGAACAGAACAGGGTCTCAAATTTAGAAAACCAACTTATGCTTGTTTAAGGGGAAAGGTGAGTTGGGGTGCTGCATAAAACCAGAGATTGAAATGAGCACAGATAAAGTTCCTTAAGACAAATATGGAATAGACAAGAGCTACTCCTTGCTCAACGAAATGGACTCAACACCGCATATTAAACGCCTAAGAATGTACCTGACTCTTAAGTATCTTAAAACCTATGGATTGCTATGTCTCCGAAAGAGAATCAAGCATGTGTACAGGGACATAAACGTAGCAGTGATAGGATTGGAGAGGTTCGGTGAGCAAATGAAGACCCTTTGAAGTCATATTGCATGGTACCCATTCCACGGGTTTCAACTACCCAGGTTTAAGGTATTCTTCCTTCAGCTAAAACATGCATGTGGAACCTAGAGTATGATCAACCATGTGATCGGGAGACGTGTTCAAATATGTCTCAGTTTTCGTACCCTGGTACTCGGGTGCAACATTCCAGACGCTTTACTAACACTCTCCCGACTTGGAGAGTCAGTCCCTTTAACCTCCTGTTTGGCCCAGTTTGCAATTTCTGCGGAAGATGAACAGGAATAGCGAGAACCAATGAGAGACTAGCTGGAGGTGTCTGGACGGGCAAATTTAACTCTCATTTCCCACCAGGAAGAGGAAATAACCAAAGGCTCAGCGTGCCGTGCCGGAACCAGATTAGGGCCTGAAGCCATCCTGCGGTGTTGCGGCCAGCTCACAAGAAAGCGAGTTGAAGAAAGGAGCTCAGGGGCACTGTAATTCACAAACCTGCAGAGTTATAAATGACAACTATCGTCCAAAAATATACTGAAGTAAGGCTGCCAAGAGGACTTGAAAGCGGGGCAGAATTGCAGGAAACCGATTTCAGGAGGTAGACTGGAATTGCATTGAAAGCATAGGAAAAGAGGCAGAACGTCCACAATGATGCACTTGGCCAAAAAGGGCGTATGCGTTTTTTCCTGAATATATTCAGGAAAAAACGCATACGCCCTTTTTGGCCAACCAAGCAAGCTTGCAAAGGAAATCTGCACTACAATGAAGTCTCACTTCCCCCCGGTCAAAAGGGCCATCTGAAAAAAGTGTAAAATCCAGAAAGGCAGGACAGGCCATGGAGAACTGGGAGCCTTGTTATGCTGATGGGCGGGATGTAAATTGCCAACAGACACTCGGGAGAAGTGTATGGTGTTTCCTGAAACGTCTAAAAAACAAAGCAACAGAGCCTAGGGCACTTCCACTTATGGTCCTATAGCTTAGGGAAATTAAAATCAAAAAGATACAGCCACCCCAATGTTTGGGACGCCTCTGTTTACAAGAACCTCGTTTACCGTACAAGTTCAATATCACAGAAAGTGAAAAATGGATAAAGAACTTGTGGTACTTACGTACAATGCAGTATCACTCAGCAGTGAAATCTATGTCATCAGGCCCGTAGCAGCACAATGAGTGGATTCAGGTACGATGATTCTAACTGAAATAAGTCACACAGAAAAAGAAACATCATAAGATATCAGTAATACACGGAATGTAAACTTGGCTACACAGGAACTGAATTACAGAACAGAACAGGGTCTCAAATTTAGAAAACCAACTTATGCTTGTTTAAGGGTAAAGGTGAGTTGGGGTGCTGCATAAAACCAGAGATTGAAATGAGCACAGATAAAGTTCCTTAAGCCAAATATGGAATAGACAAGAGCTACTCCTTGCTCAACGAAATGGACTCAACACCGCATATTAAATGCCTAAGAATGTACCTGACTCTTAAGTATCTTAAAACCTATGGATTGCTATGTCTCCGAAAGAGAATCAAGCATGTGTACAGGGACATAATCGCAGCAGTGATAGGATTGGAGAGGTTCGGTGAGCAAATGAAGACCCTTTGAAGTCATCTTGCATGGTACCCATTCCACGGGTTTCAACTACCCAGGTTTAAGGTATTCTTCCTTCAGCTAAAACATGCATGTGGAACCTAGAGTATGATCAACCATGTGATCGGGAGACGTGTTCAAATATGTCTCAGTTTTCGTACCCTGGTACTCGGGTGCAACATTCCAGACGCTTTACTAACACTCTCCCGACTTGGAGAGTCAGTCCCTTTAACCTCCTGTTTGGCCCAGTTTGCAATTTCTGCGGAAGATGAACAGGAATAGCGAGAACCAATGAGAGACTAGCTGGAGGTGTCTGGACGGGCAAATTTAACTCTCATTTCCCACCAGGAAGAGGAAATAACCAAAGGCTCAGCGTGCCGTGCCGGAACCAGATTAGGGCCTGAAGCCATCCTGCGGTGTTGCGGCCAGCTCACAAGAAAGCGAGTTGAAGAAAGGAGCTCAGGGGCACTGTAATTCACAAACCTGCAGAGTTATAAATGACAACTATCGTCCAAAAATATACTGAAGTAAGGCTGCCAAGAGGACTTGAAAGCGGGGCAGAATTGCAGGAAACCGATTTCAGGAGGTAGACTGGAATTGCATTGAAAGCATAGGAAAAGAGGCAGAACGTCCACAATGATGCACTTGGCCAAAAAGGGCGTATGCGTTTTTTCCTGAATATATTCAGGAAAAAACGCATACGCCCTTTTTGGCCAACCAAGCAAGCTTGCAAAGGAAATCTGCACTACAATGAAGTCTCACTTCCCCCCGGTCAAAAGGGCCATCTGAAAAAAGGGTAAAATCCAGAAAGGCAGGACAGGCCATGGAGAACTGGGAGCCTTGTTATGCTGATGGGCGGGATGTAAATTGCCAACAGACACTCGGGAGAAGTGTATGGTGTTTCCTGAAACATCTAAAAAACAAAGCAACAGAGCCTAGGGCACTTCCACTTATGGTCCTATAGCTTAGGGAAATTAAAATCAAAAAGATACAGCCACCCCAATGTTTGGGACGCCTCTGTTTACAAGAACCTCGTTTACCGTACAAGTTCAATATCACAGAAAGTGAAAAATGGATAAAGAACTTGTGGTACTTACGTACAATGCAGTATCACTCAGCAGTGAAATCTATGTCATCAGGCCCGTAGCAGCACAATGAGTGGATTCAGGTACGATGATTCTAACTGAAATAAGTCACACAGAAAAAGAAACATCATAAGATATCAGTAATACACGGAATGTAAACTTGGCTACACAGGAACTGAATTACAGAACAGAACAGGGTCTCAAATTTAGAAAACCAACTTATGCTTGTTTAAGGGGAAAGGTGAGTTGGGGTGCTGCATAAAACCAGAGATTGAAATGAGCACAGATAAAGTTCCTTAAGACAAATATGGAATAGACAAGAGCTACTCCTTGCTCAACGAAATGGACTCAACACCGCATATTAAACGCCTAAGAATGTACCTGACTCTTAAGTATCTTAAAACCTATGGATTGCTATGTCTCCGAAAGAGAATCAAGCATGTGTACAGGGACATAAACGTAGCAGTGATAGGATTGGAGAGGTTCGGTGAGCAAATGAAGACCCTTTGAAGTCATATTGCATGGTACCCATTCCACGGGTTTCAACTACCCAGGTTTAAGGTATTCTTCCTTCAGCTAAAACATGCATGTGGAACCTAGAGTATGATCAACCATGTGATCGGGAGACGTGTTCAAATATGTCTCAGTTTTCGTACCCTGGTACTCGGGTGCAACATTCCAGACGCTTTACTAACACTCTCCCGACTTGGAGAGTCAGTCCCTTTAACCTCCTGTTTGGCCCAGTTTGCAATTTCTGCGGAAGATGAACAGGAATAGCGAGAACCAATGAGAGACTAGCTGGAGGTGTCTGGACGGGCAAATTTAACTCTCATTTCCCACCAGGAAGAGGAAATAACCAAAGGCTCAGCGTGCCGTGCCGGAACCAGATTAGGGCCTGAAGCCATCCTGCGGTGTTGCGGCCAGCTCACAAGAAAGCGAGTTGAAGAAAGGAGCTCAGGGGCACTGTAATTCACAAACCTGCAGAGTTATAAATGACAACTATCGTCCAAAAATATACTGAAGTAAGGCTGCCAAGAGGACTTGAAAGCGGGGCAGAATTGCAGGAAACCGATTTCAGGAGGTAGACTGGAATTGCATTGAAAGCATAGGAAAAGAGGCAGAACGTCCACAATGATGCACTTGGCCAAAAAGGGCGTATGCGTTTTTTCCTGAATATATTCAGGAAAAAACGCATACGCCCTTTTTGGCCAACCAAGCAAGCTTGCAAAGGAAATCTGCACTACAATGAAGTCTCACTTCCCCCCGGTCAAAAGGGCCATCTGAAAAAAGTGTAAAATCCAGAAAGGCAGGACAGGCCATGGAGAACTGGGAGCCTTGTTATGCTGATGGGCGGGATGTAAATTGCCAACAGACACTCGGGAGAAGTGTATGGTGTTTCCTGAAACATCTAAAAAACAAAGCAACAGAGCCTAGGGCACTTCCACTTATGGTCCTATAGCTTAGGGAAATTAAAATCAAAAAGATACAGCCACCCCAATGTTTGGGACGCCTCTGTTTACAAGAACCTCGTTTACCGTACAAGTTCAATATCACAGAAAGTGAAAAATGGATAAAGAACTTGTGGTACTTACGTACAATGCAGTATCACTCAGCAGTGAAATCTATGTCATCAGGCCCGTAGCAGCACAATGAGTGGATTCAGGTACGATGATTCTAACTGAAATAAGTCACACAGAAAAAGAAACATCATAAGATATCAGTAATACACGGAATGTAAACTTGGCTACACAGGAACTGAATTACAGAACAGAACAGGGTCTCAAATTTAGAAAACCAACTTATGCTTGTTTAAGGGTAAAGGTGAGTTGGGGTGCTGCATAAAACCAGAGATTGAAATGAGCACAGATAAAGTTCCTTAAGCCAAATATGGAATAGACAAGAGCTACTCCTTGCTCAACGAAATGGACTCAACACCGCATATTAAACGCCTAAGAATGTACCTGACTCTTAAGTATCTTAAAACCTATGGATTGCTATGTCTCCGAAAGAGAATCAAGCATGTGTACAGGGACATAAACGCAGCAGTGATAGGATTGGAGAGGTTCGGTGAGCAAATGAAGACCCTTTGAAGTCACATTGCATGATACCCATTCCACGGGTTTTAACTACCCAGGTTTAAGGTATTCTTCCTTCAGCTAAAACATGCATGTGGAACCTAGAGTATGATCAACCATGTGATCGGGAGACGTGTTCAAATATGTCTCAGTTTTCGTACCCTGGTACTCGGGTGCAACATTCCAGACGCTTTACTAACACTCTCCCGACTTGGAGAGTCAGTCCCTTTAACCTCCTGTTTGGCCCAGTTTGCAATTTCTGCGGAAGATGAACAGGAATAGCGAGAACCAATGAGAGACTAGCTGGAGGTGTCTGGACGGGCAAATTTAACTCTCATTTCCCACCAGGAAGAGGAAATAACCAAAGGCTCAGCGTGCCGTGCCGGAACCAGATTAGGGCCTGAAGCCATCCTACGGTGTTGCGGCCAGCTCACAAGAAAGCGAGTTGAAGAAAGGAGCTCAGGGCACTGTAATTCACAAACCTGCAGAGTTATAAATGACAACTATCGTCCAAAAATATACTGAAGTAAGGCTGCCAAGAGGACTTGAAAGCGGGGCAGAATTGCAGGAAACCGATTTCAGGAGGTAGACTGGAATTGCATTGAAAGCATAGGAAAAGAGGCAGAACGTCCACAATGATGCACTTGGCCAAAAAGGGCGTATGCGTTTTTTCCTGAATATATTCAGGAAAAAACGCATACGCCCTTTTTGGCCAACCAAGCAAGCTTGCAAAGGAAATCTGCACTACAATGAAGTCTCACTTCCCCCCGGTCAAAAGGGCCATCTGAAAAAAGTGTAAAATCCAGAAAGGCAGGACAGGCCATGGAGAACTGGGAGCCTTGTTATGCTGATGGGCGGGATGTAAATTGCCAACAGACACTCGGGAGAAGTGTATGGTGTTTCCTGAAACGTCTAAAAAACAAAGCAACAGAGCCTAGGGCACTTCCACTTATGGTCCTATAGCTTAGGGAAATTAAAATCAAAAAGATACAGCCACCCCAATGTTTGGGACGCCTCTGTTTACAAGAACCTCGTTTACCGTACAAGTTCAATATCACAGAAAGTGAAAAATGGATAAAGAACTTGTGGTACTTACGTACAATGCAGTATCACTCAGCAGTGAAATCTATGTCATCAGGCCCGTAGCAGCACAATGAGTGGATTCAGGTACGATGATTCTAACTGAAATAAGTCACACAGAAAAACAAACATCATAAGATATCAGTAATACACGGAATGTAAACTTGGCTACACAGGAACTGAATTACAGAACAGAACAGGGTCTCAAATTTAGAAAACCAACTTATGCTTGTTTAAGGGTAAAGGTGAGTTGGGGTGCTGCATAAAACCAGAGATTGAAATGAGCACAGATAAAGTTCCTTAAGCCAAATATGGAATAGACAAGAGCTACTCCTTGCTCAACGAAATGGACTCAACACCGCATATTAAACGCCTAAGAATGTACCTGACTCTTAAGTATCTTAAAACCTATGGATTGCTATGTCTCCGAAAGAGAATCAAGCATGTGTACAGGGACATAAACGCAGCAGTGATAGGATTGGAGAGGTTCGGTGAGCAAATGAAGACCCTTTGAAGTCACATTGCATGATACCCATTCCACGGGTTTTAACTACCCAGGTTTAAGGTATTCTTCCTTCAGCTAAAACATGCATGTGGAACCTAGAGTATGATCAACCATGTGATCGGGAGACGTGTTCAAATATGTCTCAGTTTTCGTACCCTGGTACTCGGGTGCAACATTCCAGACGCTTTACTAACACTCTCCCGACTTGGAGAGTCAGTCCCTTTAACCTCCTGTTTGGCCCAGTTTGCAATTTCTGCGGAAGATGAACAGGAATAGCGAGAACCAATGAGAGACTAGCTGGAGGTGTCTGGACGGGCAAATTTAACTCTCATTTCCCACCAGGAAGAGGAAATAACCAAAGGCTCAGCGTGCCGTGCCGGAACCAGATTAGGGCCTGAAGCCATCCTGCGGTGTTGCGGCCAGCTCACAAGAAAGCGAGTTGAAGAAAGGAGCTCAGGGGCACTGTAATTCACAAACCTGCAGAGTTATAAATGACAACTATCGTCCAAAAATATACTGAAGTAAGGCTGCCAAGAGGACTTGAAAGCGGGGCAGAATTGCAGGAAACCGATTTCAGGAGGTAGACTGGAATTGCATTGAAAGCATAGGAAAAGAGGCAGAACGTCCACAATGATGCACTTGGCCAAAAAGGGCGTATGCGTTTTTTCCTGAATATATTCAGGAAAAAACGCATACGCCCTTTTTGGCCAACCAAGCAAGCTTGCAAAGGAAATCTGCACTACAATGAAGTCTCACTTCCCCCCGGTCAAAAGGGCCATCTGAAAAAAGTGTAAAATCCAGAAAGGCAGGACAGGCCATGGAGAACTGGGAGCCTTGTTATGCTGATGGGCGGGATGTAAATTGCCAACAGACACTCGGGAGAAGTGTATGGTGTTTCCTGAAACATCTAAAAAACAAAGCAACAGAGCCTAGGGCACTTCCACTTATGGTCCTATAGCTTAGGGAAATTAAAATCAAAAAGATACAGCCACCCCAATGTTTGGGACGCCTCTGTTTACAAGAACCTCGTTTACCGTACAAGTTCAATATCACAGAAAGTGAAAAATGGATAAAGAACTTGTGGTACTTACGTACAATGCAGTATCACTCAGCAGTGAAATCTATGTCATCAGGCCCGTAGCAGCACAATGAGTGGATTCAGGTACGATGATTCTAACTGAAATAAGTCACACAGAAAAAGAAACATCATAAGATATCAGTAATACACGGAATGTAAACTTGGCTACACAGGAACTGAATTACAGAACAGAACAGGGTCTCAAATTTAGAAAACCAACTTATGCTTGTTTAAGGGTAAAGGTGAGTTGGGGTGCTGCATAAAACCAGAGATTGAAATGAGCACAGATAAAGTTCCTTAAGCCAAATATGGAATAGACAAGAGCTACTCCTTGCTCAACGAAATGGACTCAACACCGCATATTAAACGCCTAAGAATGTACCTGACTCTTAAGTATCTTAAAACCTATGGATTGCTATGTCTCCGAAAGAGAATCAAGCATGTGTACAGGGACATAAACGCAGCAGTGATAGGATTGGAGAGGTTCGGTGAGCAAATGAAGACCCTTTGAAGTCACATTGCATGATACCCATTCCACGGGTTTTAACTACCCAGGTTTAAGGTATTCTTCCTTCAGCTAAAACATGCATGTGGAACCTAGAGTATGATCAACCATGTGATCGGGAGACGTGTTCAAATATGTCTCAGTTTTCGTACCCTGGTACTCGGGTGCAACATTCCAGACGCTTTACTAACACTCTCCCGACTTGGAGAGTCAGTCCCTTTAACCTCCTGTTTGGCCCAGTTTGCAATTTCTGCGGAAGATGAACAGGAATAGCGAGAACCAATGAGAGACTAGCTGGAGGTGTCTGGACGGGCAAATTTAACTCTCATTTCCCACCAGGAAGAGGAAATAACCAAAGGCTCAGCGTGCCGTGCCGGAACCAGATTAGGGCCTGAAGCCATCCTGCGGTGTGCGGCCAGCTCACAAGAAAACGAGTTGAAGAAAGGAGCTCAGGGGCACTGTAATTCACAAACCTGCAGAGTTATAAATGACAACTATCATCCAAAAATATACTGAAGTAAGGCTGCCAAGAGGACTTGAAAGCGGGGCAGAATTGCAGGAAACCGATTTCAGGAGGTAGACTGGAATTGCATTGAAAGCATAGGAAAAGAGGCAGAACGTCCACAATGATGCACTTGGCCAAAAAGGGCGTATGCGTTTTTTCCTGAATATATTCAGGAAAAAACGCATACGCCCTTTTTGGCCAACCAAGCAAGCTTGCAAAGGAAATCTGCACTACAATGAAGTCTCACTTCCCCCCGGTCAAAAGGGCCATCTGAAAAAAGTGTAAAATCCAGAAAGGCAGGACAGGCCATGGAGAACTGGGAGCCTTGTTATGCTGATGGGCGGGATGTACATTGCCAACAGACACTCGGGAGAAGTGTATGGTGTTTCCTGAAACGTCTAAAAAACAAAGCAACAGAGCCTAGGGCACTTCCACTTATGGTCCTATAGCTTAGGGAAATTAAAATCAAAAAGATACAGCCACCCCAATGTTTGGGACGCCTCTGTTTACAAGAACCTGGTTTACCGTACAAGTTCAATATCACAGAAAGTGAAAAATGGATAAAGAACTTGTGGTACTTACGTACAATGCAGTATCACTCAGCAGTGAAATCTATGTCATCAGGCCCGTAGCAGCACAATGAGTGGATTCAGGTACGATGATTCTAACTGAAATAAGTCACACAGAAAAAGAAACATCATAAGGTATCAGTAATACACGGAATGTAAACTTGGCTACACAGGAACTGAATTACAGAACAGAACAGGGTCTCAAATTTAGAAAACCAACTTATGCTTGTTTAAGGGTAAAGGTGAGTTGGGGTGCTGCATAAAACCAGAGATTGAAATGAGCACAGATAAAGTTCCTTAAGCCAAATATGGAATAGACAAGAGCTACTCCTTGCTCAACGAAATGGACTGAACACCGCATATTAAACGCCTAAGAATGTACCTAACTCTTAAGTATCTTAAAACCTATGGATTGCTATGTCTCCGAAAGAGAATCAAGCATGTGTACAGGGACATAAACGCAGCAGTGATAGGATTGGAGAGGTTCGGTGAGCAAATGAAGACCCTTTGAAGTCACATTGCATGATACCCATTCCACGGGTTTTAACTACCCAGGTTTAAGGTATTCTTCCTTCAGCTAAAACATGCATGTGGAACCTAGAGTATGATCAACCATGTGATCGGGAGACGTGTTCAAATATGTCTCAGTTTTCGTACCCTGGTACTCGGGTGCAACATTCCAGACGCTTTACTAACACTCTCCCGACTTGGAGAGTCAGTCCCTTTAACCTCCTGTTTGGCCCAGTTTGCAATTTCTGCGGAAGATGAACAGGAATAGCGAGAACCAATGAGAGACTAGCTGGAGGTGTCTGGACGGGCAAATTTAACTCTCATTTCCCACCAGGAAGAGGAAATAACCAAAGGCTCAGCGTGCCGTGCCGGAACCAGATTAGGGCCTGAAGCCATCCTGCGGTGTTGCGGCCAGCTCACAAGAAAACGAGTTGAAGAAAGGAGCTCAGGGGCACTGTAATTCACAAACCTGCAGAGTTATAAATGACAACTATCGTCCAAAAATATACTGAAGTAAGGCTGCCAAGAGGACTTGAAAGCGGGGCAGAATTGCAGGAAACCGATTTCAGGAGGTAGACTGGAATTGCATTGAAAGCATAGGAAAAGAGGCAGAACGTCCACAATGATGCACTTGGCCAAAAAGTGCGTATGCGTTTTTTCCTGAATATATTCAGGAAAAAACGCATACGCCCTTTTTGGCCAACCAAGCAAGCTTGCAAAGGAAATCTGCACTACAATGAAGTCTCACTTCCCCCTGGTCAAAAGGGCCATCTGAAAAAAGTGTAAAATCCAGAAAGGCAGGACAGGCCATGGAGAACTGGGAGCCTTGTTATACTGATGGGCGGGATGTACATTGCCAACAGACACTCGGGAGAAGTGTATGGTGTTTCCTGAAACGTCTAAAAAACAAAGCAACAGAGCCTAGGGCACTTCCACTTATGGTCCTATAGCTTAGGGAAATTAAAATCAAAAAGATACAGCCACCCCAATGTTTGGGACGCCTCTGTTTACAAGAACCTCGTTTACCGTACAAGTTCAATATCACAGAAAGTGAAAAATGGATAAAGAACTTGTGGTACTTACGTACAATGCAGTATCACTCAGCAGTGAAATCTATGTCATCAGGCCCGTAGCAGCACAATGAGTGGATTCAGGTACGATGATTCTAACTGAAATAAGTCACACAGAAAAAGAAACATCATAAGATATCAGTAATACACGGAATGTAAACTTGGCTACACAGGAACTGAATTACAGAACAGAACAGGGTCTCAAATTTAGAAAACCAACTTATGCTTGTTTAAGGGTAAAGGTGAGTTGGGGTGCTGCATAAAACCAGAGATTGAAATGAGCACAGATAAAGTTCCTTAAGCCAAATATGGAATAGACAAGAGCTACTCCTTGCTCAACGAAATGGACTCAACACCGCATATTAAACGCCTAAGAATGTACCTGACTATTAAGTATCTTAAAACCTATAGATTGCTATGTCTCCGAAAGAGAATCAAGCATGTGTACAGGGACATAAACGCAGCAGTGATAGGATTGGAGAGGTTCGGTGAGCAAATGAAGACCCTTTGAAGTCATATTGCATGGTACCCATTCCACGGGTTTCAACTACCCAGGTTTAAGGTATTCTTCCTTCAGCTAAAACATGCATGTGGAACCTAGAGTATGATCAACCATGTGATCGGGAGACGTGTTCAAATATGTCTCAGTTTTCGTACCCTGGTACTCGGGTGCAACATTCCAGACGCTTTACTAACACTCTCCCGACTTGGAGAGTCAGTCCCTTTAACCTCCTGTTTGGCCCAGTTTGCAATTTCTGCGGAAGATGAACAGGAATAGCAAGAACCAATGAGAGACTAGCTGGAGGTGTCTGGACGGGCAAATTTAACTCTCATTTCCCACCAGGAAGAGGAAATAACCAAAGGCTCAGCGTGCCGTGCCGGAACCAGATTAGGGCCTGAAGCCATCCTGCGGTGTGCGGCCAGCTCACAAGAAAACGAGTTGAAGAAAGGAGCTCAGGGGCACTGTAATTCACAAACATGCAGAGTTATAAATGACAACTATCATCCAAAAATATACTGAAGTAAGGCTGCCAAGAGGACTTGAAAGCGGGGCAGAATTGCAGGAAACCGATTTCAGGAGGTAGACTGGAATTGCATTGAAAGCATAGGAAAAGAGGCAGAACGTCCACAATGATGCACTTGGCCAAAAAGGGCGTATGCGTTTTTTCCTGAATATATTCAGGAAAAAACGCATACGCCCTTTTTGGCCAACCAAGCAAGCTTGCAAAGGAAATCTGCACTACAATGAAGTCTCACTTCCCCCCGGTCAAAAGGGCCATCTGAAAAAAGTGTAAAATCCAGAAAGGCAGGACAGGCCATGGAGAACTGGGAGCCTTGTTATGCTGATGGGCGGGATGTAAATTGCCAACAGACACTCGGGAGAAGTGTATGGTGTTTCCTGAAACGTCTAAAAAACAAAGCAACAGAGCCTAGGGCACTTCCACTTATGGTCCTATAGCTTAGGGAAATTAAAATCAAAAAGATACAGCCACCCCAATGTTTGGGACGCCTCTGTTTACAAGAACCTGGTTTACCGTACAAGTTCAATATCACAGAAAGTGAAAAATGGATAAAGAACTTGTGGTACTTACGTACAATGCAGTATCACTCAGCAGTGAAATCTATGTCATCAGGCCCGTAGCAGCACAATGAGTGGATTCAGGTACGATGATTCTAACTGAAATAAGTCACACAGAAAAAGAAACATCATAAGGTATCAGTAATACACGGAATGTAAACTTGGCTACACAGGAACTGAATTACAGAACAGAACAGGGTCTCAAATTTAGAAAACCAACTTATGCTTGTTTAAGGGTAAAGGTGAGTTGGGGTGCTGCATAAAACCAGAGATTGAAATGAGCACAGATAAAGTTCCTTAAGCCAAATATGGAATAGACAAGAGCTACTCCTTGCTCAATGAAATGGACTCAACACCGCATATTAAACGCCTAAGAATGTACCTGACTCTTAAGTATCTTAAAACCTATGGATTGCTATGTCTCCGAAAGAGAATCAAGCATGTGTACAGGGACATAAACGCAGCAGTGATAGGATTGGAGAGGTTCGGTGAGCAAATGAAGACCCTTTGAAGTCATATTTCATGGTACCCATTCCACGGGTTTCAACTACCCAGGTTTAAGGTATTCTTCCTTCAGCTAAAACATGCATGTGGAACCTAGAGTATGATCAACCATGTGATCGGGAGACGTGTTCAAATATGTCTCAGTTTTCGTACCCTGGTACTCGGGTGCAACATTCCAGACGCTTTACTAACACTCTCCCGACTTGGAGAGTCAGTCCCTTTAACCTCCTGTTTGGCCCAGTTTGCAATTTCTGCGGAAGATGAACAGGAATAGCGAGAACCAATGAGAGACTAGCTGGAGGTGTCTGGACGGGCAAATTTAACTCTCATTTCCCACCAGGAAGAGGAAATAACCAAAGGCTCAGCGTGCCGTGCCGGAACCAGATTAGGGCCTGAAGCCATCCTGCGGTGTGCGGCCAGCTCACAAGAAAACGAGTTGAAGAAAGGAGCTCAGGGGCACTGTAATTCACAAACCTGCAGAGTTATAAATGACAACTATCATCCAAAAATATACTGAAGTAAGGCTGCCAAGAGGACTTGAAAGCGGGGCAGAATTGCAGGAAACCGATTTCAGGAGGTAGACTGGAATTGCATTGAAAGCATAGGAAAAGAGGCAGAACGTCCACAATGATGCACTTGGCCAAAAAGGGCGTATGCGTTTTTTCCTGAATATATTCAGGAAAAAACGCATACGCCCTTTTTGGCCAACCAAGCAAGCTTGCAAAGGAAATCTGCACTACAATGAAGTCTCACTTCCCCCCGGTCAAAAGGGCCATCTGAAAAAAGTGTAAAATCCAGAAAGGCAGGACAGGCCATGGAGAACTGGGAGCCTTGTTATGCTGATGGGCGGGATGTAAATTACCAACAGACACTCGGGAGAAGTGTATGGTGTTTCCTGAAACGTCTAAAAAACAAAGCAACAGAGCCTAGGGCACTTCCACTTATGGTCCTATAGCTTAGGGAAATTAAAATCAAAAAGATACAGCCACCCCAATGTTTGGGACGCCTCTGTTTACAAGAACCTGGTTTACCGTACAAGTTCAATATCACAGAAAGTGAAAAATGGATAAAGAACTTGTGGTACTTACGTACAATGCAGTATCACTCAGCAGTGAAATCTATGTCATCAGGCCCGTAGCAGCACAATGAGTGGATTCAGGTACGATGATTCTAACTGAAATAAGTCACACAGAAAAAGAAACATCATAAGGTATCAGTAATACACGGAATGTAAACTTGGCTACACAGGAACTGAATTACAGAACAGAACAGGGTCTCAAATTTAGAAAACCAACTTATGCTTGTTTAAGGGGAAAGGTGAGTTGGGGTGCTGCATAAAACCAGAGATTGAAATGAGCACAGATAAAGTTCCTTAAGCCAAATATGGAATAGACAAGAGCTACTCCTTGCTCAACGAAATGGACTCAACACCGCATATTAAACGCCTAAGAATGTACCTGACTCTTAAGTATCTTAAAACCTATGGATTGCTATGTCTCCGAAAGAGAATCAAGCATGTGTACAGGGACATAAACGCAGCAGTGATAGGATTGGAGAGGTTCGGTGAGCAAATGAAGACCCTTTGAAGTCATATTGCATGGTACCCATTCCACGGGTTTCAACTACCCAGGTTTAAGGTATTCTTCCTTCAGCTAAAACATGCATGTGGAACCTAGAGTATGATCAACCATGTGATCGGGAGACGTGTTCAAATATGTCTCAGTTTTCGTACCCTGGTACTCGGGTGCAACATTCCAGACGCTTTACTAACACTCTCCCGACTTGGAGAGTCAGTCCCTTTAACCTCCTGTTTGGCCCAGTTTGCAATTTCTGCGGAAGATGAACAGGAATAGCGAGAACCAATGAGAGACTAGCTGGAGGTGTCTGGACGGGCAAATTTAACTCTCATTTCCCACCAGGAAGAGGAAATAACCAAAGGCTCAGCGTGCCGTGCCGGAACCAGATTAGGGCCTGAAGCCATCCTGCGGTGTTGCGGCCAGCTCACAAGAAAGCGAGTTGAAGAAAGGAGCTCAGGGGCACTGTAATTCACAAACCTGCAGAGTTATAAATGACAACTATCGTCCAAAAATATACTGAAGTAAGGCTGCCAAGAGGACTTGAAAGCGGGGCAGAATTGCAGGAAACCGATTTCAGGAGGTAGACTGGAATTGCATTGAAAGCATAGGAAAAGAGGCAGAACGTCCACAATGATGCACTTGGCCAAAAAGGGCGTATGCGTTTTTTCCTGAATATATTCAGGAAAAAACGCATACGCCCTTTTTGGCCAACCAAGCAAGCTTGCAAAGGAAATCTGCACTACAATGAAGTCTCACTTCCCCCCGGTCAAAAGGGCCATCTGAAAAAAGTGTAAAATCCAGAAAGGCAGGACAGGCCATGGAGAACTGGGAGCCTTGTTATGCTGATGGGCGGGATGTAAATTGCCAACAGACACTCGGGAGAAGTGTATGGTGTTTCCTGAAACATCTAAAAAACAAAGCAACAGAGCCTAGGGCACTTCCACTTATGGTCCTATAGCTTAGGGAAATTAAAATCAAAAAGATACAGCCACCCCAATGTTTGGGACGCCTCTGTTTACAAGAACCTCGTTTACCGTACAAGTTCAATATCACAGAAAGTGAAAAATGGATAAAGAACTTGTGGTACTTACGTACAATGCAGTATCACTCAGCAGTGAAATCTATGTCATCAGGCCCGTAGCAGCACAATGAGTGGATTCAGGTACGATGATTCTAACTGAAATAAGTCACACAGAAAAAGAAACATCATAAGATATCAGTAATACACGGAATGTAAACTTGGCTACACAGGAACTGAATTACAGAACAGAACAGGGTCTCAAATTTAGAAAACCAACTTATGCTTGTTTAAGGGTAAAGGTGAGTTGGGGTGCTGCATAAAACCAGAGATTGAAATGAGCACAGATAAAGTTCCTTAAGCCAAATATGGAATAGACAAGAGCTACTCCTTGCTCAACGAAATGGACTCAACACCGCATATTAAACGCCTAAGAATGTACCTGACTCTTAAGTATCTTAAAACCTATGGATTGCTATGTCTCCGAAAGAGAATCAAGCATGTGTACAGGGACATAAACGCAGCAGTGATAGGATTGGAGAGGTTCGGTGAGCAAATGAAGACCCTTTGAAGTCATATTGCATGGTACCCATTCCACGGGTTTCAACTACCCAGGTTTAAGGTATTCTTCCTTCAGCTAAAACATGCATGTGGAACCTAGAGTATGATCACCCATGTGATGGGGAGACGTGTTCAAATATGTCTCAGTTTTCGTACCCTGGTACTCGGGTGCAACATTCCAGACGCTTTACTAACACTCTCCCGACTTGGAGAGTCAGTCCCTTTAACCTCCTGTTTGGCCCAGTTTGCAATTTCTGCGGAAGATGAACAGGAATAGCGAGAACCAATGAGAGACTAGCTGGAGGTGTCTGGACGGGCAAATTTAACTCTCATTTCCCACCAGGAAGAGGAAATAACCAAAGGCTCAGCGTGCCGTGCCGGAACCAGATTAGGGCCTGAAGCCATCCTGCGGTGTTGCGGCCAGCTCACAAGAAAGCGAGTTGAAGAAAGGAGCTCAGGGGCACTGTAATTCACAAACCTGCAGAGTTATAAATGACAACTATCGTCCAAAAATATACTGAAGTAAGGCTGCCAAGAGGACTTGAAAGCGGGGCAGAATTGCAGGAAACCGATTTCAGGAGGTAGACTGGAATTGCATTGAAAGCATAGGAAAAGAGGCAGAACGTCCACAATGATGCACTTGGCCAAAAAGGGCGTATGCGTTTTTTCCTGAATATATTCAGGAAAAAACGCATACGCCCTTTTTGGCCAACCAAGCAAGCTTGCAAAGGAAATCTGCACTACAATGAAGTCTCACTTCCCCCCGGTCAAAAGGGCCATCTGAAAAAAGTGTAAAATCCAGAAAAGCAGGACAGGCCATGGAGAACTGGGAGCCTTGTTATGCTGATGGGCGGGATGTAAATTGCCAACAGACACTCGGGAGAAGTGTATGGTGTTTCCTGAAACGTCTAAAAAACAAAGCAACAGAGCCTAGGGCACTTCCACTTATGGTCCTATAGCTTAGGGAAATTAAAATCAAAAAGATACAGCCACCCCAATGTTTGGGACGCCTCTGTTTACAAGAACCTCGTTTACCGTACAAGTTCAATATCACAGAAAGTGAAAAATGGATAAAGAACTTGTGGTACTTACGTACAATGCAGTATCACTCAGCAGTGAAATCTATGTCATCAGGCCCGTAGCAGCACAATGAGTGGATTCAGGTACGATGATTCTAACTGAAATAAGTCACACAGAAAAAGAAACATCATAAGATATCAGTAATACACGGAATGTAAACTTGGCTACACAGGAACTGAATTACAGAACAGAACAGGGTCTCAAATTTAGAAAACCAACTTATGCTTGTTTAAGGGTAAAGGTGAGTTGGGGTGCTGCATAAAACCAGAGATTGAAATGAGCACAGATAAAGTTCCTTAAGCCAAATATGGAATAGACAAGAGCTACTCCTTGCTCAACGAAATGGACTGAACACCGCATATTAAACGCCTAAGAATGTACCTGACTCTTAAGTATCTTAAAACCTATGGATTGCTATGTCTCCGAAAGAGAATCAAGCATGTGTACAGGGACATAAACGCAGCAGTGATAGGATTGGAGAGGTTCGGTGAGCAAATGAAGACCCTTTGAAGTCATATTGCATGGTACCCATTCCACGGGTTTCAACTACCCAGGTTTAAGGTATTCTTCCTTCAGCTAAAACATGCATGTGGAACCTAGAGTATGATCAACCATGTGATCGGGAGACGTGTTCAAATATGTCTCAGTTTTCGTACCCTGGTACTCGGGTGCAACATTCCAGACGCTTTACTAACACTCTCCCGACTTGGAGAGTCAGTCCCTTTAACCTCCTGTTTGGCCCAGTTTGCAATTTCTGCGGAAGATGAACAGGAATAGCGAGAACCAATGAGAGACTAGCTGGAGGTGTCTGGACGGGCAAATTTAACTCTCATTTCCCACCAGGAAGAGGAAATAACCAAAGGCTCAGCGTGCCGTGCCGGAACCAGATTAGGGCCTGAAGCCATCCTGTGGTGTTGCGGCCAGCTCACAAGAAAGCGAGTTGAAGAAAGGAGCTCAGGGGCACTGTAATTCACAAACCTGCAGAGTTATAAATGACAACTATCGTCCAAAAATATACTGAAGTAAGGCTGCCAAGAGGACTTGAAAGCGGGGCAGAATTGCAGGAAACCGATTTCAGGAGGTAGACTGGAATTGCATTGAAAGCATAGGAAAAGAGGCAGAACGTCCACAATGATGCACTTGGCCAAAAAGGGCGTATGCGTTTTTTCCTGAATATATTCAGGAAAAAACACATACGCCCTTTTTGGCCAACCAAGCAAGCTTGCAAAGGAAATCTGCACTACAATGAAGTCTCACTTCCCCCCCCCCCCCCGGTCAAAAGGGCCATCTGAAAAAAGTGTAAAATCCAGAAAGGCAGGACAGGCCATGGAGAACTGGGAGCCTTGTTATGCTGATGGGCGGGATGTAAATTGCCAACAGACACTCGGGAGAAGTGTATGGTGTTTCCTGAAACGTCTAAAAAACAAAGCAACAGAGCCTAGGGCACTTCCACTTATGGTCCTATAGCTTAGGGAAATTAAAATCAAAAAGATACAGCCACCCCAATGTTTGGGACGCCTCTGTTTACAAGAACCTGGTTTACCGTACAAGTTCAATATCACAGAAAGTGAAAAATGGATAAAGAACTTGTGGTACTTACGTACAATGCAGTATCACTCAGCAGTGAAATCTATGTCATCAGGCCCGTAGCAGCACAATGAGTGGATTCAGGTACGATGATTCTAACTGAAATAAGTCACACAGAAAAAGAAACATCATAAGATATCAGTAATACACGGAATGTAAACTTGGCTACACAGGAACTGAATTACAGAACAGAACAGGGTCTCAAATTTAGAAAACCAACTTATGCTTGTTTAAGGGTAAAGGTGAGTTGGGGTGCTGCATAAAACCAGAGATTGAAATGAGCACAGATAAAGTTCCTTAAGCCAAATATGGAATAGACAAGAGCTACTCCTTGCTCAACGAAATGGACTCAACACCGCATATTAAACGCCTAAGAATGTACCTGACTCTTAAGTATCTTAAAACCTATGGATTGCTATGTCTCCGAAAGAGAATCAAGCATGTGTACAGGGACATAAACGCAGCAGTGATAGGATTGGAGAGGTTCGGTGAGCAAATGAAGACCCTTTGAAGTCATATTGCATGGTACCCATTCCACGGGTTTCAACTACCCAGGTTTAAGGTATTCTTCCTTCAGCTAAAACATGCATGTGGAACCTAGAGTATGATCAACCATGTGATCGGGAGACGTGTTCAAATATGTCTCAGTTTTCGTACCCTGGTACTCGGGTGCAACATTCCAGACGCTTTACTAACACTCTCCCGACTTGGAGAGTCAGTCCCTTTAACCTCCTGTTTGGCCCAGTTTGCAATTTCTGCGGAAGATGAACAGGAATAGCGAGAACCAATGAGAGACTAGCTGGAGGTGTCTGGACGGGCAAATTTAACTCTCATTTCCCACCAGGAAGAGGAAATAACCAAAGGCTCAGCGTGCCGTGCCGGAACCAGATTAGGGCCTGAAGCCATCCTGCGGTGTTGCGGCCAGCTCACAAGAAAGCGAGTTGAAGAAAGGAGCTCAGGGGCACTGTAATTCACAAACCTGCAGAGTTATAAATGACAACTATCGTCCAAAAATATACTGAAGTAAGGCTGCCAAGAGGACTTGAAAGCGGGGCAGAATTGCAGGAAACCGATTTCAGGAGGTAGACTGGAATTGCATTGAAAGCATAGGAAAAGAGGCAGAACGTCCACAATGATGCACTTGGCCAAAAAGGGCGTATGCGTTTTTTCCTGAATATATTCAGGAAAAAACGCATACGCCCTTTTTGGCCAACCAAGCAAGCTTGCAAAGGAAATCTGCACTACAATGAAGTCTCACTTCCCCCCGGTCAAAAGGGCCATCTGAAAAAAGTGTAAAATCCAGAAAGGCAGGACAGGCCATGGAGAACTGGGAGCCTTGTTATGCTGATGGGCGGGATGTAAATTGCCAACAGACACTCGGGAGAAGTGTATGGTGTTTCCTGAAACATCTAAAAAACAAAGCAACAGAGCCTAGGGCACTTCCACTTATGGTCCTATAGCTTAGGGAAATTAAAATCCAAAAGATACAGCCACCCCAATGTTTGGGACGCCTCTGTTTACAAGAACCTCGTTTACCGTACAAGTTCAATATCACAGAAAGTGAAAAATGGATAAAGAACTTGTGGTACTTACGTACAATGCAGTATCACTCAGCAGTGAATCTATGTCATCAGGCCCGTAGCAGCACAATGAGTGGATTCAGGTACGATGATTCTAACTGAAATAAGTCACACAGAAAAAGAAACATCATAAGATATCAGTAAAACACGGAATGTAAACTTGGCTACACAGGAACTGAATTACAGAACAGAACAGGGTCTCAAATTTAGAAAACCAACTTATGCTTGTTTAAGGGTAAAGGTGAGTTGGGGTGCTGCATAAAACCAGAGATTGAAATGAGCACAGATAAAGTTCCTTAAGCCAAATATGGAATAGACAAGAGCTACTCCTTGCTCAACGAAATGGACTCAACACCGCATATTAAACGCCTAAGAATGTACCTGACTCTTAAGTATCTTAAAACATATGGATTGCTATGTCTCCGAAAGAGAATCAAGCATGTGTACAGGGACATAAACGCAGCAGTGATAGGATTGGAGAGGTTCGGTGAGCAAATGAAGACCCTTTGAAGTCATATTGCATGGTACCCATTCCACGGGTTTCAACTACCCAGGTTTAAGGTATTCCTCCTTCAGCTAAAACATGCATGTGGAACCTAGAGTATGATCAACCATGTGATCGGGAGACGTGTTCAAATATGTCTCAGTTTTCGTACCCTGGTACTCGGGTGCAACATTCCAGATGCTTTACTAACACTCTCCCGACTTGGAGAGTCAGTCCCTTTAACCTCCTGTTTGGCCCAGTTTGCAATTTCTGCGGAAGATGAACAGGAATAGCGAGAACCAATGAGAGACTAGCTGGAGGTGTCTGGACGGGCAAATTTAACTCTCATTTCCCACCAGGAAGAGGAAATAACCAAAGGCTCAGCGTGCCGTGCCGGAACCAGATTAGGGCCTGAAGCCATCCTGCGGTGTTGCGGCCAGCTCACAAGAAAGCGAGTTGAAGAAAGGAGCTCAGGGGCACTGTAATTCACAAACCTGCAGAGTTATAAATGACAACTATCGTCCAAAAATATACTGAAGTAAGGCTGCCAAGAGGACTTGAAAGCGGGGCAGAATTGCAGGAAACCGATTTCAGGAGGTAGACTGGAATTGCATTGAAAGCATAGGAAAAGAGGCAGAACGTCCACAATGATGCACTTGGCCAAAAAGGGCGTATGCGTTTTTTCCTGAATATATTCAGGAAAAAACGCATACGCCCTTTTTGGCCAACCAAGCAAGCTTGCAAAGGAAATCTGCACTACAATGAAGTCTCACTTCCCCCCGGTCAAAAGGGCCATCTGAAAAAAGTGTAAAATCCAGAAAGGCAGGACAGGCCATGGAGAACTGGGAGCCTTGTTATGCTGATGGGCGGGATGTAAATTGCCAACAGACACTCGGGAGAAGTGTATGGTGTTTCCTGAAACATCTAAAAAACAAAGCAACAGAGCCTAGGGCACTTCCACTTATGGTCCTATAGCTTAGGGAAATTAAAATCAAAAAGATACAGCCACCCCAATGTTTGGGACGCCTCTGTTTACAAGAACCTCGTTTACCGTACAAGTTCAATATCACAGAAAGTGAAAAATGGATAAAGAACTTGTGGTACTTACGTACAATGCAGTATCACTCAGCAGTGAAATCTATGTCATCAGGCCCGTAGCAGCACAATGAGTGGATTCAGGTACGATGATTCTAACTGAAATAAGTCACACAGAAAAAGAAACATCATAAGATATCAGTAATACACGGAATGTAAACTTGGCTACACAGGAACTGAATTACAGAACAGAACAGGGTCTCAAATTTAGAAAACCAACTTATGCTTGTTTAAGGGTAAAGGTGAGTTGGGGTGCTGCATAAAACCAGAGATTGAAATGAGCACAGATAAAGTTCCTTAAGCCAAATATGGAATAGACAAGAGCTACTCCTTGCTCAACGAAATGGACTCAACACCGCATATTAAACGCCTAAGAATGTACCTGACTCTTAAGTATCTTAAAACCTATGGATTGCTATGTCTCCGAAAGAGAATCAAGCATGTGTACAGGGACATAAACGCAGCAGTGATAGGATTGGAGAGGTTCGGTGAGCAAATGAAGACCCTTTGAAGTCATATTGCATGGTACCCATTCCACGGGTTTCAACTACCCAGGTTTAAGGTATTCTTCCTTCAGCTAAAACATGCATGTGGAACCTAGAGTATGATCACCCATGTGATGGGGAGACGTGTTCAAATATGTCTCAGTTTTCGTACCCTGGTACTCGGGTGCAACATTCCAGACGCTTTACTAACACTCTCCCGACTTGGAGAGTCAGTCCCTTTAACCTCCTGTTTGGCCCAGTTTGCAATTTCTGCGGAAGATGAACAGGAATAGCGAGAACCAATGAGAGACTAGCTGGAGGTGTCTGGACGGGCAAATTTAACTCTCATTTCCCACCAGGAAGAGGAAATAACCAAAGGCTCAGCGTGCCGTGCCGGAACCAGATTAGGGCCTGAAGCCATCCTGCGGTGTTGCGGCCAGCTCACAAGAAAGCGAGTTGAAGAAAGGAGCTCAGGGGCACTGTAATTCACAAACCTGCAGAGTTATAAATGACAACTATCGTCCAAAAATATACTGAAGTAAGGCTGCCAAGAGGACTTGAAAGCGGGGCAGAATTGCAGGAAACCGATTTCAGGAGGTAGACTGGAATTGCATTGAAAGCATAGGAAAAGAGGCAGAACGTCCACAATGATGCACTTGGCCAAAAAGGGCGTATGCGTTTTTTCCTGAATATATTCAGGAAAAAACACATACGCCCTTTTTGGCCAACCAAGCAAGCTTGCAAAGGAAATCTGCACTACAATGAAGTCTCACTTCCCCCCCCCCCCGGTCAAAAGGGCCATCTGAAAAAAGTGTAAAATCCAGAAAGGCAGGACAGGCCATGGAGAACTGGGAGCCTTGTTATGCTGATGGGCGGGATGTAAATTGCCAACAGACACTCGGGAGAAGTGTATGGTGTTTCCTGAAACGTCTAAAAAACAAAGCAACAGAGCCTAGGGCACTTCCACTTATGGTCCTATAGCTTAGGGAAATTAAAATCAAAAAGATACAGCCACCCCAATGTTTGGGACGCCTCTGTTTACAAGAACCTCGTTTACCGTACAAGTTCAATATCACAGAAAGTGAAAAATGGATAAAGAACTTGTGGTACTTACGTACAATGCAGTATCACTCAGCAGTGAAATCTATGTCATCAGGCCCGTAGCAGCACAATGAGTGGATTCAGGTACGATGATTCTAACTGAAATAAGTCACACAGAAAAAGAAACATCATAAGATATCAGTAATACACGGAATGTAAACTTGGCTACACAGGAACTGAATTACAGAACAGAACAGGGTCTCAAATTTAGAAAACCAACTTATGCTTGTTTAAGGGTAAAGGTGAGTTGGGGTGCTGCATAAAACCAGAGATTGAAATGAGCACAGATAAAGTTCCTTAAGCCAAATATGGAATAGACAAGAGCTACTCCTTGCTCAACGAAATGGACTGAACACCGCATATTAAACGCCTAAGAATGTACCTGACTCTTAAGTATCTTAAAACCTATGGATTGCTATGTCTCCGAAAGAGAATCAAGCATGTGTACAGGGACATAAACGCAGCAGTGATAGGATTGGAGAGGTTCGGTGAGCAAATGAAGACCCTTTGAAGTCATATTGCATGGTACCCATTCCACGGGTTTCAACTACCCAGGTTTAAGGTATTCTTCCTTCAGCTAAAACATGCATGTGGAACCTAGAGTATGATCAACCATGTGATCGGGAGACGTGTTCAAATATGTCTCAGTTTTCGTACCCTGGTACTCGGGTGCAACATTCCAGACGCTTTACTAACACTCTCCCGACTTGGAGAGTCAGTCCCTTTAACCTCCTGTTTGGCCCAGTTTGCAATTTCTGCGGAAGATGAACAGGAATAGCGAGAACCAATGAGAGACTAGCTGGAGGTGTCTGGACGGGCAAATTTAACTCTCATTTCCCACCAGGAAGAGGAAATAACCAAAGGCTCAGCGTGCCGTGCCGGAACCAGATTAGGGCCTGAAGCCATCCTGTGGTGTTGCGGCCAGCTCACAAGAAAGCGAGTTGAAGAAAGGAGCTCAGGGGCACTGTAATTCACAAACCTGCAGAGTTATAAATGACAACTATCGTCCAAAAATATACTGAAGTAAGGCTGCCAAGAGGACTTGAAAGCGGGGCAGAATTGCAGGAAACCGATTTCAGGAGGTAGACTGGAATTGCATTGAAAGCATAGGAAAAGAGGCAGAACGTCCACAATGATGCACTTGGCCAAAAAGGGCGTATGCGTTTTTTCCTGAATATATTCAGGAAAAAACACATACGCCCTTTTTGGCCAACCAAGCAAGCTTGCAAAGGAAATCTGCACTACAATGAAGTCTCACTTCCCCCCCCCCCCGGTCAAAAGGGCCATCTGAAAAAAGTGTAAAATCCAGAAAGGCAGGACAGGCCATGGAGAACTGGGAGCCTTGTTATGCTGATGGGCGGGATGTAAATTGCCAACAGACACTCGGGAGAAGTGTATGGTGTTTCCTGAAACGTCTAAAAAACAAAGCAACAGAGCCTAGGGCACTTCCACTTATGGTCCTATAGCTTAGGGAAATTAAAATCAAAAAGATACAGCCACCCCAATGTTTGGGACGCCTCTGTTTACAAGAACCTCGTTTACCGTACAAGTTCAATATCACAGAAAGTGAAAAATGGATAAAGAACTTGTGGTACTTACGTACAATGCAGTATCACTCAGCAGTGAAATCTATGTCATCAGGCCCGTAGCAGCACAATGAGTGGATTCAGGTACGATGATTCTAACTGAAATAAGTCACACAGAAAAAGAAACATCATAAGATATCAGTAATACACGGAATGTAAACTTGGCTACACAGGAACTGAATTACAGAACAGAACAGGGTCTCAAATTTAGAAAACCAACTTATGCTTGTTTAAGGGTAAAGGTGAGTTGGGGTGCTGCATAAAACCAGAGATTGAAATGAGCACAGATAAAGTTCCTTAAGCCAAATATGGAATAGACAAGAGCTACTCCTTGCTCAACGAAATGGACTCAACACCGCATATTAAACGCCTAAGAATGTACCTGACTCTTAAGTATCTTAAAACCTATGGATTGCTATGTCTCCGAAAGAGAATCAAGCATGTGTACAGGGACATAAACGCAGCAGTGATAGGATTGGAGAGGTTCGGTGAGCAAATGAAGACCCTTTGAAGTCATATTGCATGGTACCCATTCCACGGGTTTCAACTACCCAGGTTTAAGGTATTCTTCCTTCAGCTAAAACATGCATGTGGAACCTAGAGTATGATCAACCATGTGATCGGGAGACGTGTTCAAATATGTCTCAGTTTTCGTACCCTGGTACTCGGGTGCAACATTCCAGACGCTTTACTAACACTCTCCCGACTTGGAGAGTCAGTCCCTTTAACCTCCTGTTTGGCCCAGTTTGCAATTTCTGCGGAAGATGAACAGGAATAGCGAGAACCAATGAGAGACTAGCTGGAGGTGTCTGGACGGGCAAATTTAACTCTCATTTCCCACCAGGAAGAGGAAATAACCAAAGGCTCAGCGTGCCGTGCCGGAACCAGATTAGGGCCTGAAGCCATCCTGCGGTGTTGCGGCCAGCTCACAAGAAAACGAGTTGAAGAAAGGAGCTCAGGGGCACTGTAATTCACAAACCTGCAGAGTTATAAATGACAACTATCGTCCAAAAATATACTGAAGTAAGGCTGCCAAGAGGACTTGAAAGCGGGGCAGAATTGCAGGAAACCGATTTCAGGAGGTAGACTGGAATTGCATTGAAAGCATAGGAAAAGAGGCAGAACGTCCACAATGATGCACTTGGCCAAAAAGGGCGTATGCGTTTTTTCCTGAATATATTCAGGAAAAAACGCATACGCCCTTTTTGGCCAACCAAGCAAGCTTGCAAAGGAAATCTGCACTACAATGAAGTCTCACTTCCCCCCGGTCAAAAGGGCCATCTGAAAAAAGTGTAAAATCCAGAAAGGCAGGACAGGCCATGGAGAACTGGGAGCCTTGTTATGCTGATGGGCGGGATGTAAATTGCCAACAGACACTCGGGAGAAGTGTATGGTGTTTCCTGAAACATCTAAAAAACAAAGCAACAGAGCCTAGGGCACTTCCACTTATGGTCCTATAGCTTAGGGAAATTAAAATCAAAAAGATACAGCCACCCCAATGTTTGGGACGCCTCTGTTTACAAGAACCTCGTTTACCGTACAAGTTCAATATCACAGAAAGTGAAAAATGGATAAAGAACTTGTGGTACTTACGTACAATGCAGTATCACTCAGCAGTGAAATCTATGTCATCAGGCCCGTAGCAGCACAATGAGTGGATTCAGGTACGATGATTCTAACTGAAATAAGTCACACAGAAAAAGAAACATCATAAGATATCAGTAATACACGGAATGTAAACTTGGCTACACAGGAACTGAATTACAGAACAGAACAGGGTCTCAAATTTAGAAAACCAACTTATGCTTGTTTAAGGGTAAAGGTGAGTTGGGGTGCTGCATAAAACCAGAGATTGAAATGAGCACAGATAAAGTTCCTTAAGCCAAATATGGAATAGACAAGAGCTACTCCTTGCTCAACGAAATGGACTCAACACCGCATATTAAACGCCTAAGAATGTACCTGACTCTTAAGTATCTTAAAACCTATGGATTGCTATGTCTCCGAAAGAGAATCAAGCATGTGTACAGGGACATAAACGCAGCAGTGATAGGATTGGAGAGGTTCGGTGAGCAAATGAAGACCCTTTGAAGTCATATTGCATGGTACCCATTCCACGGGTTTCAACTACCCAGGTTTAAGGTATTCTTCCTTCAGCTAAAACATGCATGTGGAACCTAGAGTATGATCAACCATGTGATCGGGAGACGTGTTCAAATATGTCTCAGTTTTCGTACCCTGGTACTCGGGTGCAACATTCCAGACGCTTTACTAACACTCTCCCGACTTGGAGAGTCAGTCCCTTTAACCTCCTGTTTGGCCCAGTTTGCAATTTCTGCGGAAGATGAACAGGAATAGCGAGAACCAATGAGAGACTAGCTGGAGGTGTCTGGACGGGCAAATTTAACTCTCATTTCCCACCAGGAAGAGGAAATAACCAAAGGCTCAGCGTGCCGTGCCGGAACCAGATTAGGGCCTGAAGCCATCCTGCGGTGTTGCGGCCAGCTCACAAGAAAGCGAGTTGAAGAAAGGAGCTCAGGGGCACTGTAATTCACAAACCTGCAGAGTTATAAATGACAACTATCGTCCAAAAATATACTGAAGTAAGGCTGCCAAGAGGACTTGAAAGCGGGGCAGAATTGCAGGAAACCGATTTCAGGAGGTAGACTGGAATTGCATTGAAAGCATAGGAAAAGAGGCAGAACGTCCACAATGATGCACTTGGCCAAAAAGGGCGTATGCGTTTTTTCCTGAATATATTCAGGAAAAAACGCATACGCCCTTTTTGGCCAACCAAGCAAGCTTGCAAAGGAAATCTGCACTACAATGAAGTCTCACTTCCCCCCGGTCAAAAGGGCCATCTGAAAAAAGTGTAAAATCCAGAAAGGCAGGACAGGCCATGGAGAACTGGGAGCCTTGTTATGCTGATGGGCGGGATGTAAATTGCCAACAGACACTCGGGAGAAGTGTATGGTGTTTCCTGAAACGTCTAAAAAACAAAGCAACAGAGCCTAGGGCACTTCCACTTATGGTCCTACAGCTTAGGGAAATTAAAATCCAAAAGATACAGCCACCCCAATGTTTGGGACGCCTCTGTTTACAAGAACCTGGTTTACCGTACAAGTTCAATATCACAGAAAGTGAAAAATGGATAAAGAACTTGTGGTACTTACGTACAATGCAGTATCACTCAGCAGTGAAATCTATGTCATCAGGCCCGTAGCAGCACAATGAGTGGATTCAGGTACGATGATTCTAACTGAAATAAGTCACACAGAAAAAGAAACATCATAAGATATCAGTAATACACGGAATGTAAACTTGGCTACACAGGAACTGAATTACAGAACAGAACAGGGTCTCAAATTTAGAAAACCAACTTATGCTTGTTTAAGGGTAAAGGTGAGTTGGGGTGCTGCATAAAACCAGAGATTGAAATGAGCACAGATAAAGTTCCTTAAGCCAAATATGGAATAGACAAGAGCTACTCCTTGCTCAACGAAATGGACTGAACACCGCATATTAAACGCCTAAGAATGTACCTGACTCTTAAGTATCTTAAAACCTATGGATTGCTATGTCTCCGAAAGAGAATCAAGCATGTGTACAGGGACATAAACGCAGCAGTGATAGGATTGGAGAGGTTCGGTGAGCAAATGAAGACCCTTTGAAGTCATATTGCATGGTACCCATTCCACGGGTTTCAACTACCCAGGTTTAAGGTATTCTTCCTTCAGCTAAAACATGCATGTGGAACCTAGAGTATGATCAACCATGTGATCGGGAGACGTGTTCAAATATGTCTCAGTTTTCGTACCCTGGTACTCGGGTGCAACATTCCAGACGCTTTACTAACACTCTCCCGACTTGGAGAGTCAGTCCCTTTAACCTCCTGTTTGGCCCAGTTTGCAATTTCTGCGGAAGATGAACAGGAATAGCGAGAACCAATGAGAGACTAGCTGGAGGTGTCTGGACGGGCAAATTTAACTCTCATTTCCCACCAGGAAGAGGAAATAACCAAAGGCTCAGCGTGCCGTGCCGGAACCAGATTAGGGCCTGAAGCCATCCTGTGGTGTTGCGGCCAGCTCACAAGAAAGCGAGTTGAAGAAAGGAGCTCAGGGGCACTGTAATTCACAAACCTGCAGAGTTATAAATGACAACTATCGTCCAAAAATATACTGAAGTAAGGCTGCCAAGAGGACTTGAAAGCGGGGCAGAATTGCAGGAAACCGATTTCAGGAGGTAGACTGGAATTGCATTGAAAGCATAGGAAAAGAGGCAGAACGTCCACAATGATGCACTTGGCCAAAAAGGGCGTATGCGTTTTTTCCTGAATATATTCAGGAAAAAACGCATACGCCCTTTTTGGCCAACCAAGCAAGCTTGCAAAGGAAATCTGCACTACAATGAAGTCTCACTTCCCCCCGGTCAAAAGGGCCATCTGAAAAAAGTGTAAAATCCAGAAAGGCAGGACAGGCCATGGAGAACTGGGAGCCTTGTTATGCTGATGGGCGGGATGTAAATTGCCAACAGACACTCGGGAGAAGTGTATGGTGTTTCCTGAAACATCTAAAAAACAAAGCAACAGAGCCTAGGGCACTTCCACTTATGGTCCTATAGCTTAGGGAAATTAAAATCAAAAAGATACAGCCACCCCAATGTTTGGGACGCCTCTGTTTACAAGAACCTCGTTTACCGTACAAGTTCAATATCACAGAAAGTGAAAAATGGATAAAGAACTTGTGGTACTTACGTACAATGCAGTATCACTCAGCAGTGAAATCTATGTCATCAGGCCCGTAGCAGCACAATGAGTGGATTCAGGTACGATGATTCTAACTGAAATAAGTCACACAGAAAAAGAAACATCATAAGATATCAGTAATACACGGAATGTAAACTTGGCTACACAGGAACTGAATTACAGAACAGAACAGGGTCTCAAATTTAGAAAACCAACTTATGCTTGTTTAAGGGTAAAGGTGAGTTGGGGTGCTGCATAAAACCAGAGATTGAAATGAGCACAGATAAAGTTCCTTAAGCCAAATATGGAATAGACAAGAGCTACTCCTTGCTCAACGAAATGGACTCAACACCGCATATTAAACGCCTAAGAATGTACCTGACTCTTAAGTATCTTAAAACCTATGGATTGCTATGTCTCCGAAAGAGAATCAAGCATGTGTACAGGGACATAAACGCAGCAGTGATAGGATTGGAGAGGTTCGGTGAGCAAATGAAGACCCTTTGAAGTCATATTGCATGGTACCCATTCCACGGGTTTCAACTACCCAGGTTTAAGGTATTCTTCCTTCAGCTAAAACATGCATGTGGAACCTAGAGTATGATCAACCATGTGATCGGGAGACGTGTTCAAATATGTCTCAGTTTTCGTACCCTGGTACTCGGGTGCAACATTCCAGACGCTTTACTAACACTCTCCCGACTTGGAGAGTCAGTCCCTTTAACCTCCTGTTTGGCCCAGTTTGCAATTTCTGCGGAAGATGAACAGGAATAGCGAGAACCAATGAGAGACTAGCTGGAGGTGTCTGGACGGGCAAATTTAACTCTCATTTCCCACCAGGAAGAGGAAATAACCAAAGGCTCAGTGTGCCGTGCCGGAACCAGATTAGGGCCTGAAGCCATCCTGCGGTGTTGCGGCCAGCTCACAAGAAAGCGAGTTGAAGAAAGGAGCTCAGGGGCACTGTAATTCACAAACCTGCAGAGTTATAAATGACAACTATCGTCCAAAAATATACTGAAGTAAGGCTGCCAAGAGGACTTGAAAGCGGGGCAGAATTGCAGGAAACCGATTTCAGGAGGTAGACTGGAATTGCATTGAAAGCATAGGAAAAGAGGCAGAACGTCCACAATGATGCACTTGGCCAAAAAGGGCGTATGCGTTTTTTCCTGAATATATTCAGGAAAAAACGCATACGCCCTTTTTGGCCAACCAAGCAAGCTTGCAAAGGAAATCTGCACTACAATGAAGTCTCACTTCCCCCCGGTCAAAAGGGCCATCTGAAAAAAGTGTAAAATCCAGAAAGGCAGGACAGGCCATGGAGAACTGGGAGCCTTGTTATGCTGATGGGCGGGATGTAAATTGCCAACAGACACTCGGGAGAAGTGTATGGTGTTTCCTGAAACGTCTAAAAAACAAAGCAACAGAGCCTAGGGCACTTCCACTTATGGTCCTATAGCTTAGGGAAATTAAAATCCAAAAGATACAGCCACCCCAATGTTTGGGACGCCTCTGTTTACAAGAACCTGGTTTACCGTACAAGTTCAATATCACAGAAAGTGAAAAATGGATAAAGAACTTGTGGTACTTACGTACAATGCAGTATCACTCAGCAGTGAAATCTATGTCATCAGGCCCGTAGCAGCACAATGAGTGGATTCAGGTACGATGATTCTAACTGAAATAAGTCACACAGAAAAAGAAACATCATAAGATATCAGTAATACACGGAATGTAAACTTGGCTACACAGGAACTGAATTACAGAACAGAACAGGGTCTCAAATTTAGAAAACCAACTTATGCTTGTTTAAGGGTAAAGGTGAGTTGGGGTGCTGCATAAAACCAGAGATTGAAATGAGCACAGATAAAGTTCCTTAAGCCAAATATGGAATAGACAAGAGCTACTCCTTGCTCAACGAAATGGACTCAACACCGCATAATAAACGCCTAAGAATGTACCTGACTCTTAAGTATCTTAAAACCTATGGATTGCTATGTCTCCGAAAGAGAATCAAGCATGTGTACAGGGACATAAACGCAGCAGTGATAGGATTGGAGAGGTTCGGTGAGCAAATGAAGACCCTTTGAAGACATATTGCATGGTACCCATTCCACGGGTTTCAACTACCCAGGTTTAAGGTATTCTTCCTTCAGCTAAAACATGCATGTGGAACCTAGAGTATGATCACCCATGTGATCGGGAGACGTGTTCAAATATGTCTCAGTTTTCGTACCCTGGTACTCGGGTGCAACATTCCAGACGCTTTACTAACACTCTCCCGACTTGGAGAGTCAGTCCCTTTAACCTCCTGTTTGGCCCAGTTTGCAATTTCTGCGGAAGATGAACAGGAATAGCGAGAACCAATGAGAGACTAGCTGGAGGTGTCTGGACGGGCAAATTTAACTCTCATTTCCCACCAGGAAGAGGAAATAACCAAAGGCTCAGCGTGCCGTGCCGGAACCAGATTAGGGCCTGAAGCCATCCTGCGGTGTTGCGGCCAGCTCACAAGAAAGCGAGTTGAAGAAAGGAGCTCAGGGGCACTGTAATTCACAAACCTGCAGAGTTATAAATGACAACTATCGTCCAAAAATATACTGAAGTAAGGCTGCCAAGAGGACTTGAAAGCGGGGCAGAATTGCAGGAAACCGATTTCAGGAGGTAGACTGGAATTGCATTGAAAGCATAGGAAAAGAGGCAGAACGTCCACAATGATGCACTTGGCCAAAAAGGGCGTATGCGTTTTTTCCTGAATATATTCAGGAAAAAACGCATACGCCCTTTTTGGCCAACCAAGCAAGCTTGCAAAGGAAATCTGCACTACAATGAAGTCTCACTTCCCCCCGGTCAAAAGGGCCATCTGAAAAAAGTGTAAAATCCAGAAAGGCAGGACAGGCCATGGAGAACTGGGAGCCTTGTTATGCTGATGGGCGGGATGTAAATTGCCAACAGACACTCGGGAGAAGTGTATGGTGTTTCCTGAAACGTCTAAAAAACAAAGCAACAGAGCCTAGGGCACTTCCACTTATGGTCCTATAGCTTAGGGAAATTAAAATCCAAAAGATACAGCCACCCCAATGTTTGGGACGCCTCTGTTTACAAGAACCTGGTTTACCGTACAAGTTCAATATCACAGAAAGTGAAAAATGGATAAAGAACTTGTGGTACTTACGTACAATGCAGTATCACTCAGCAGTGAAATCTATGTCATCAGGCCCGTAGCAGCACAATGAGTGGATTCAGGTACGATGATTCTAACTGAAATAAGTCACACAGAAAAAGAAACATCATAAGATATCAGTAATACACGGAATGTAAACTTGGCTACACAGGAACTGAATTACAGAACAGAACAGGGTCTCAAATTTAGAAAACCAACTTATGCTTGTTTAAGGGTAAAGGTGAGTTGGGGTGCTGCATAAAACCAGAGATTGAAATGAGCACAGATAAAGTTCCTTAAGCCAAATATGGAATAGACAAGAGCTACTCCTTGCTCAACGAAATGGACTCAACACCGCATAATAAACGCCTAAGAATGTACCTGACTCTTAAGTATCTTAAAACCTATGGATTGCTATGTCTCCGAAAGAGAATCAAGCATGTGTACAGGGACATAAACGCAGCAGTGATAGGATTGGAGAGGTTCGGTGAGCAAATGAAGACCCTTTGAAGACATATTGCATGGTACCCATTCCACGGGTTTCAACTACCCAGGTTTAAGGTATTCTTCCTTCAGCTAAAACATGCATGTGGAACCTAGAGTATGATCACCCATGTGATCGGGAGACGTGTTCAAATATGTCTCAGTTTTCGTACCCTGGTACTCGGGTGCAACATTCCAGACGCTTTACTAACACTCTCCCGACTTGGAGAGTCAGTCCCTTTAACCTCCTGTTTGGCCCAGTTTGCAATTTCTGCGGAAGATGAACAGGAATAGCGAGAACCAATGAGAGACTAGCTGGAGGTGTCTGGACGGGCAAATTTAACTCTCATTTCCCACCAGGAAGAGGAAATAACCAAAGGCTCAGCGTGCCGTGCCGGAACCAGATTAGGGCCTGAAGCCATCCTGCGGTGTTGCGGCCAGCTCACAAGAAAGCGAGTTGAAGAAAGGAGCTCAGGGGCACTGTAATTCACAAACCTGCAGAGTTATAAATGACAACTATCGTCCAAAAATATACTGAAGTAAGGCTGCCAAGAGGACTTGAAAGCGGGGCAGAATTGCAGGAAACCGATTTCAGGAGGTAGACTGGAATTGCATTGAAAGCATAGGAAAAGAGGCAGAACGTCCACAATGATGCACTTGGCCAAAAAGGGCGTATGCGTTTTTTCCTGAATATATTCAGGAAAAAACGCATACGCCCTTTTTGGCCAACCAAGCAAGCTTGCAAAGGAAATCTGCACTACAATGAAGTCTCACTTCCCCCCGGTCAAAAGGGCCATCTGAAAAAAGTGTAAAATCCAGAAAGGCAGGACAGGCCATGGAGAACTGGGAGCCTTGTTATGCTGATGGGCGGGATGTAAATTGCCAACAGACACTCGGGAGAAGTGTATGGTGTTTCCTGAAACGTCTAAAAAACAAAGCAACAGAGCCTAGGGCACTTCCACTTATGGTCCTATAGCTTAGGGAAATTAAAATCAAAAAGATACAGCCACCCCAATGTTTGGGACGCCTCTGTTTACAAGAACCTCGTTTACCATACAAGTTCAATATCACAGAAAGTGAAAAATGGATAAAGAACTTGTGGTACTTACGTACAATGCAGTATCACTCAGCAGTGAAATCTATGTCATCAGGCCCGTAGCAGCACAATGAGTGGATTCAGGTACGATGATTCTAACTGAAATAAGTCACACAGAAAAAGAAACATCATAAGATATCAGTAATACACGGAATGTAAACTTGGCTACACAGGAACTGAATTACAGAACAGAACAGGGTCTCAAATTTAGAAAACCAACTTATGCTTGTTTAAGGGTAAAGGTGAGTTGGGGTGCTGCATAAAACCAGAGATTGAAATGAGCACAGATAAAGTTCCTTAAGCCAAATATGGAATAGACAAGAGCTACTCCTTGCTCAACGAAATGGACTCAACACCGCATATTAAACGCCTAAGAATGTACCTGACTCTTAAGTATCTTAAAACCTATGGATTGCTATGTCTCCGAAAGAGAATCAAGCATGTGTACAGGGACATAAACGCAGCAGTGATAGGATTGGAGAGGTTCGGTGAGCAAATGAAGACCCTTTGAAGTCATATTGCATGGTACCCATTCCACGGGTTTCAACTACCCAGGTTTAAGGTATTCTTCCTTCAGCTAAAACATGCATGTGGAACCTAGAGTATGATCAACCATGTGATCGGGAGACGTGTTCAAATATGTCTCAGTTTTCGTACCCTGGTACTCGGGTGCAACATTCCAGACGCTTTACTAACACTCTCCCGACTTGGAGAGTCAGTCCCTTTAACCTCCTGTTTGGCCCAGTTGCAATTTCTGCGGAAGATGAACAGGAATAGCGAGAACCAATGAGAGACTAGCTGGAGGTGTCTGGACGGGCAAATTTAACTCTCATTTCCCACCAGGAAGAGGAAATAACCAAAGGCTCAGCGTGCCGTGCCGGAACCAGATTAGGGCCTGAAGCCATCCTGCGGTGTTGCGGCCAGCTCACAAGAAAGCGAGTTGAAGAAAGGAGCTCAGGGGCACTGTAATTCACAAACCTGCAGAGTTATAAATGACAACTATCGTCCAAAAATATACTGAAGTAAGGCTGCCAAGAGGACTTGAAAGCGGGGCAGAATTGCAGGAAACCGATTTCAGGAGGTAGACTGGAATTGCATTGAAAGCATAGGAAAAGAGGCAGAACGTCCACAATGATGCACTTGGCCAAAAAGGGCGTATGCGTTTTTTCCTGAATATATTCAGGAAAAAACGCATACGCCCTTTTTGGCCAACCAAGCAAGCTTGCAAAGGAAATCTGCACTACAATGAAGTCTCACTTCCCCCCGGTCAAAAGGGCCATCTGAAAAAAGTGTAAAATCCAGAAAGGCAGGACAGGCCATGGAGAACTGGGAGCCTTGTTATGCTGATGGGCGGGATGTAAATTGCCAACAGACACTCGGGAGAAGTGTATGGTGTTTCCTGAAACGTCTAAAAAACAAAGCAACAGAGCCTAGGGCACTTCCACTTATGGTCCTATAGCTTAGGGAAATTAAAATCCAAAAGATACAGCCACCCCAATGTTTGGGACGCCTCTGTTTACAAGAACCTGGTTTACCGTACAAGTTCAATATCACAGAAAGTGAAAAATGGATAAAGAACTTGTGGTACTTACGTACAATGCAGTATCACTCAGCAGTGAAATCTATGTCATCAGGCCCGTAGCAGCACAATGAGTGGATTCAGGTACGATGATTCTAACTGAAATAAGTCACACAGAAAAAGAAACATCATAAGATATCAGTAATACACGGAATGTAAACTTGGCTACACAGGAACTGAATTACAGAACAGAACAGGGTCTCAAATTTAGAAAACCAACTTATGCTTGTTTAAGGGTAAAGGTGAGTTGGGGTGCTGCATAAAACCAGAGATTGAAATGAGCACAGATAAAGTTCCTTAAGCCAAATATGGAATAGACAAGAGCTACTCCTTGCTCAACGAAATGGACTCAACACCGCATATTAAACGCCTAAGAATGTACCTGACTCTTAAGTATCTTAAAACCTATGGATTGCTATGTCTCCGAAAGAGAATCAAGCATGTGTACAGGGACATAAACGCAGCAGTGATAGGATTGGAGAGGTTCGGTGAGCAAATGAAGACCCTTTGAAGTCATATTGCATGGTACCCATTCCACGGGTTTCAACTACCCAGGTTTAAGGTATTCTTCCTTCAGCTAAAACATGCATGTGGAACCTAGAGTATGATCACCCATGTGATCGGGAGACGTGTTCAAATATGTCTCAGTTTTCGTACCCTGGTACTCGGGTGCAACATTCCAGACGCTTTACTAACACTCTCCCGACTTGGAGAGTCAGTCCCTTTAACCTCCTGTTTGGCCCAGTTTGCAATTTCTGCGGAAGATGAACAGGAATAGCGAGAACCAATGAGAGACTAGCTGGAGGTGTCTGGACGGGCAAATTTAACTCTCATTTCCCACCAGGAAGAGGAAATAACCAAAGGCTCAGCGTGCCGTGCCGGAACCAGATTAGGGCCTGAAGCCATCCTGCGGTGTTGCGGCCAACTCACAAGAAAGCGAGTTGAAGAAAGGAGCTCAGGGGCACTGTAATTCACAAACCTGCAGAGTTATAAATGACAACTATCGTCCAAAAATATACTGAAGTAAGGCTGCCAAGAGGACTTGAAAGCGGGGCAGAATTGCAGGAAACCGATTTCAGGAGGTAGACTGGAATTGCATTGAAAGCATAGGAAAAGAGGCAGAACGTCCACAATGATGCACTTGGCCAAAAAGGGCGTATGCGTTTTTTCCTGAATATATTCAGGAAAAAACGCATACGCCCTTTTTGGCCAACCAAGCAAGCTTGCAAAGGAAATCTGCACTACAATGAAGTCTCACTTCCCCCCGGTCAAAAGGGCCATCTGAAAAAAGTGTAAAATCCAGAAAGGCAGGACAGGCCATGGAGAACTGGGAGCCTTGTTATGCTGATGGGCGGGATGTACATTGCCAACAGACACTCGGGAGAAGTGTATGGTGTTTCCTGAAACGTCTAAAAAACAAAGCAACAGAGCCTAGGGCACTTCCACTTATGGTCCTATAGCTTAGGGAAATTAAAATCAAAAAGATACAGCCACCCCAATGTTTGGGACGCCTCTGATTACAAGAACCTCGTTTACCATACAAGTTCAATATCACAGAAAGTGAAAAATGGATAAAGAACTTGTGGTACTTACGTACAATGCAGTATCACTCAGCAGTGAAATCTATGTCATCAGGCCCGTAGCAGCACAATGAGTGGATTCAGGTACGATGATTCTAACTGAAATAAGTCACACAGGAAAAGAAACATCATAAGATATCAGTAATACACGGAATGTAAACTTGGCTACACAGGAACTGAATTACAGAACAGAACAGGGTCTCAAATTTAGAAAACCAACTTATGCTTGTTTAAGGGTAAAGGTGAGTTGGGGTGCTGCATAAAACCAGAGATTGAAATGAGCACAGATAAAGTTCCTTAAGCCAAATATGGAATAGACAAGAGCTACTCCTTGCTCAACGAAATGGACTCAACACCGCATATTAAACGCCTAAGAGTGTACCTGACTCTTAAGTATCTTAAAACCTATGGATTGCTATGTCTCCGAAAGAGAATCAAGCATGTGTACAGGGACATAAACGCAGCAGTGATAGGATTGGAGAGGTTCGGTGAGCAAATGAAGACCCTTTGAAGTCATATTGCACGGTACCCATTCCACGGGTTTCAACTACCCAGGTTTAAGGTATTCTTCCTTCAGCTAAAACATGCATGTGGAACCTAGAGTATGATCAACCATGTGATCGGGAGACGTGTTCAAATATGTCTCAGTTTTCGTACCCTGGTACAAGGGTGGAACATTCCAGACGCTTTACTAACACTCTCCCGACTTGGAGAGTCAGTGCCTTTAACCTCCTGTTTGGCCCAATTTGCAATTTCTGCGGAAGATGAACAGGAATAGCGAGAACCAATGAGAGACTAGCTGGAGGTGTCTGGACGGGCAAATTTAACTCTCATTTCCCACCAGGAAGAGGAAATAACCAAAGCTCAGCGTGCCGTGCCGGAACCAGATGAGGGCCTGAAGTCATCCTGCGGTGTTGCGGCCAGCTCACAAGAAAGCGAGTTGAAGAAAGGAGCTCAGGGGCACTGTAATTCACAAACCTGCAGAGTTATAAATGACAACTATCGTCCAAAAATATACTGAAGTAAGGCTGCCAAGAGGACTTGAAAGCGGGGCAGAATTGCAGGAAACCGATTTCAGGAGGTAGACTGGAATTGCATTGAAAGCATAGGAAAAGAGGCAGAACGTCCACAATGATGCACTTGGCCAAAAAGGGCGTATGTGTTTTTTCCTGAATATATTCAGGAAAAAACGCATACGCCCTTTTTGGCCAACCAAGCAAGCTTGCAAAGGAAATCTGCACTACAATGAAGTCTCACTTCCTCCCGGTCAAAAGGGCCATCTGAAAAAAGTGTAAAATCCAGAAAGGCAGGACAGGCCATGGAGAACTGGGAGCCTTGTTATGCTGATGGGCGGGATGTAAATTGCCAACAGACACTCGGGAGAAGTGTATGGTGTTTCCTGAAACGTCTAAAAAACAAAGCAACAGAGCCTAGGGCACTTCCACTTATGGTCCTATAGCTTAGGGAAATTAAAATCAAAAAGATACAGCCACCCCAATGTTTGGGACGCCTCTGTTTACAAGAACCTCGTTTACCGTACAAGTTCAATATCACAGAAAGTGAAAAATGGATAAAGAACTTGTGGTACTTACGTACAATGCAGTATCACTCAGCAGTGAAATCTATGTCATCAGGCCCGTAGCAGCACAATGAGTGGATTCAGGTACGATGATTCTAACTGAAATAAGTCACACAGAAAAAGAAACATCATAAGATATCAGTAATACACGGAATGTAAACTTGGCTACACAGGAACTGAATTACAGAACAGAACAGGGTCTCAAATTTAGAAAACCAACTTATGCTTGTTTAAGGGTAAAGGTGAGTTGGGGTGCTGCATAAAACCAGAGATTGAAATGAGCACAGATAAAGTTCCTTAAGCCAAATATGGAATAGACAAGAGCTACTCCTTGCTCAACGAAATGGACTCAACACCGCATATTAAACGCCTAAGAATGTACCTGACTCTTAAGTATCTTAAAACCTATGGATTGCTATGTCTCCGAAAGAGAATCAAGCATGTGTACAGGGACATAAACGCAGCAGTGATAGGATTGGAGAGGTTCGGTGAGCAAATGAAGACCCTTTGAAGTCATATTGCATGGTACCCATTCCACGGGTTTCAACTACCCAGGTTTAAGGTATTCTTCCTTCAGCTAAAACATGCATGTGGAACCTAGAGTATGATCACCCATGTGATCGGGAGACGTGTTCAAATATGTCTCAGTTTTCGTACCCTGGTACTCGGGTGCAACATTCCAGACGCTTTACTAACACTCTCCCGACTTGGAGAGTCAGTCCCTTTAACCTCCTGTTTGGCCCAGTTTGCAATTTCTGCGGAAGATGAACAGGAATAGCGAGAACCAATGAGAGACTAGCTGGAGGTGTCTGGACGGGCAAATTTAACTCTCATTTCCCACCAGGAAGAGGAAATAACCAAAGGCTCAGCGTGCCGTGCCGGAACCAGATTAGGGCCTGAAGCCATCCTGCGGTGTTGCGGCCAGCTCACAAGAAAGCGAGTTTAAGAAAGGAGCTCAGGGGCACTGTAATTCACAAACCTGCAGAGTTATAAATGACAACTATCGTCCAAAAATATACTGAAGTAAGGCTGCCAAGAGGACTTGAAAGCGGGGCAGAATTGCAGGAAACCGATTTCAGGAGGTAGACTGGAATTGCATTGAAAGCATAGGAAAAGAGGCAGAACGTCCACAATGATGCACTTGGCCAAAAAGGGCGTATGCGTTTTTTCCTGAATATATTCAGGAAAAAACGCATACGCCCTTTTTGGCCAACCAAGCAAGCTTGCAAAGGAAATCTGCACTACAATGAAGTCTCACTTCCCCCCGGTCAAAAGGGCCATCTGAAAAAAGTGTAAAATCCAGAAAGGCAGGACAGGCCATGGAGAACTGGGAGCCTTGTTATGCTGATGGGCGGGATGTAAATTGCCAACAGACACTCGGGAGAAGTGTATGGTGTTTCCTGAAACGTCTAAAAAACAAAGCAACAGAGCCTAGGGCACTTCCACTTATGGTCCTATAGCTTAGGGAAATTAAAATCAAAAAGATACAGCCACCCCAATGTTTGGGACGCCTCTGTTTACAAGAACCTCGTTTACCATACAAGTTCAATATCACAGAAAGTGAAAAATGGATAAAGAACTTGTGGTACTTACGTACAATGCAGTATCACTCAGCAGTGAAATCTATGTCATCAGGCCCGTAGCAGCACAATGAGTGGATTCAGGTACGATGATTCTAACTGAAATAAGTCACACAGAAAAAGAAACATCATAAGATATCAGTAATACACGGAATGTAAACTTGGCTACACAGGAACTGAATTACAGAACAGAACAGGGTCTCAAATTTAGAAAACCAACTTATGCTTGTTTAAGGGTAAAGGTGAGTTGGGGTGCTGCATAAAACCAGAGATTGAAATGAGCACAGATAAAGTTCCTTAAGCCAAATATGGAATAGACAAGAGCTACTCCTTGCTCAACGAAATGGACTCAACACCGCATATTAAACGCCTAAGAATGTACCTGACTCTTAAGTATCTTAAAACCTATGGATTGCTATGTCTCCGAAAGAGAATCAAGCATGTGTACAGGGACATAAACGCAGCAGTGATAGGATTGGAGAGGTTCGGTGAGCAAATGAAGACCCTTTGAAGTCATATTGCATGGTACCCATTCCACGGGTTTCAACTACCCAGGTTTAAGGTATTCTTCCTTCAGCTAAAACATGCATGTGGAACCCAGAGTATGATCAACCGTGTGAACGGGAGACCTGTTCAAATATGTCTCAGTTTTCCTCCCCTGGTACTCGGGTGCAACATTCCAGACGCTTTACTAACACTCTCCCGACTTGGAGAGTCAGCCTTTAACCTCCTGTTTAGCCCAGTTTGCAATTTCTGCGGAAGATGAACAGGAATAGGGAGAACCAATGAGAGACTAGCTGGAGGTGTCTGGACGGGCAAATTTAACTCTCATTTCCCACCAGGAAGAGGAATTAACCAAAGGCTCAGCGTGCCGTGCCGGAACCAGATTAGGGCCTGAAGCCATCCTGCGGTGTTGCGGCCAGCTCACAAGAAAGCGAGTTGAAGATAGGAGCTCAGGGGCACTGTAATTCACAAACCTGCAGAGTTATAAATGACAGCTATCGTCCAAAAATATACTGAAGTAAGGCTGCCAAGAGGACTTGAAAGCGGGGCAGAATTGCAGGAAACCGATTTCAGGAGGTAGACTGGAATTGCATTGAAAGCATAGGAAAAGAGGCAGAACGTCCACAATGATGCACTTGGCCAAAAAGGGCGTATGCGTTTTTTCCTGAATATATTCAGGAAAAAACGCATACGCCCTTTTTGGCCAACCAAGCAAGCTTGCAAAGGAAATCTGCACTACAATGAAGTCTCACTTCCCCCCGGTCAAAAGGGCCATCTGAAAAAAGTGTAAAATCCAGAAAGGCAGGACAGGCCATGGAGAACTGGGAGCCTTGTTATGCTGATGGGCGGGATGTAAATTGCCAACAGACACTCGGGAGAAGTGTATGGTGTTTCCTGAAACGTCTAAAAAACAAAGCAACAGAGCCTAGGGCAGTTCCACTTATGGTCCTATAGCTTAGGGAAATTAAAATCAAAAAGATACAGCCACCCCAATGTTTGGGACGCCTCTGATTACAAGAACCTCGTTTACCATACAAGTTCAATATCACAGAAAGTGAAAAATGGATAAAGAACTTGTGGTACTTACGTACAATGCAGTATCACTCAGCAGTGAAATCTATGTCATCAGGCCCGTAGCAGCACAATGAGTGGATTCAGGTACGATGATTCTAACTGAAATAAGTCACACAGGAAAAGAAACATCATAAGATATCAGTAATACACAGAATGTAAACTTGGCTACACAGGAACTGAATTACAGAACAGAACAGGGTCTCAAATTTAGAAAACCAACTTATGCTTGTTTAAGGGTAAAGGTGAGTTGGGGTGCTGCATAAAACCAGAGATTGAAATGAGCACAGATAAAGTTCCTTAAGCCAAATATGGAATAGACAAGAGCTACTCGTTGCTCAACGAAATGGACTCAACACCGCATATTAAACGCCTAAGAATGTACCTGACTCTTAAGTATCTTAAAACCTATGGATTGCTATGTCTCCGAAAGAGAATCAAGCATGTGTACAGGGACATAAACGCAGCAGTGATAGGATTGGAGAGGTTCGGTGAGCAAATGAAGACCCTTTGAAGTCATATTGCACGGTACCCATTCCACGGGTTTCAACTACCCAGGTTTAAGGTATTCTTCCTTCAGCTAAAACATGCATGTGGAACCTAGAGTATGATCAACCATGTGATCGGGAGACGTGTTCAAATATGTCTCAGTTTTCGTACCCTGGTACAAGGGTGGAACATTCCAGACGCTTTACTAACACTCTCCCGACTTGGAGAGTCAGTGCCTTTAACCTCCTGTTTGGCCCAATTTGCAATTTCTGCGGAAGATGAACAGGAATAGCGAGAACCAATGAGAGACTAGCTGGAGGTGTCTGGACGGGCAAATTTAACTCTCATTTCCCACCAGGAAGAGGAAATAACCAAAGCTCAGCGTGCCGTGCCGGAACCAGATGAGGGCCTGAAGTCATCCTGCGGTGTTGCGGGCAGCTCACAAGAAAGCGAGTTGAAGAAAGGAGCTCAGGGGCACTGTAATTCACAAACCTGCAGAGTTATAAATGACAACTATCGTCCAAAAATATACTGAAGTAAGGCTGCCAAGAGGACTTGAAAGCGGGGCAGAATTGCAGGAAACCGATTTCAGGAGGTAGACTGGAATTGCATTGAAAGCATAGGAAAAGAGGCAGAACGTCCACAATGATGCACTTGGCCAAAAAGGGCGTATGTGTTTTTTCCTGAATATATTCAGGAAAAAACGCATACGCCCTTTTTGGCCAACCAAGCAAGCTTGCAAAGGAAATCTGCACTACAATGAAGTCTCACTTCCTCCCGGTCAAAAGGGCCATCTGAAAAAAGTGTAAAATCCAGAAAGGCAGGACAGGCCATGGAGAACTGGGAGCCTTGTTATGCTGATGGGCGGGATGTAAATTGCCAACAGACACTCGGGAGAAGTGTATGGTGTTTCCTGAAACGTCTAAAAAACAAAGCAACAGAGCCTAGGGCACTTCCACTTATGGTCCTATAGCTTAGGGAAATTAAAATCAAAAAGATACAGCCACCCCAATGTTTGGGACGCCTCTGTTTACAAGAACCTCGTTTACCGTACAAGTTCAATATCACAGAAAGTGAAAAATGGATAAAGAACTTGTGGTACTTACGTACAATGCAGTATCACTCAGCAGTGAAATCTATGTCATCAGGCCCGTAGCAGCACAATGAGTGGATTCAGGTACGATGATTCTAACTGAAATAAGTCACACAGAAAAAGAAACATCATAAGATATCAGTAATACACGGAATGTAAACTTGGCTACACAGGAACTGAATTACAGAACAGAACAGGGTCTCAAATTTAGAAAACCAACTTATGCTTGTTTAAGGGTAAAGGTGAGTTGGGGTGCTGCATAAAACCAGAGATTGAAATGAGCACAGATAAAGTTCCTTAAGCCAAATATGGAATAGACAAGAGCTACTCCTTGCTCAACGAAATGGACTCAACACCGCATATTAAACGCCTAAGAATGTACCTGACTCTTAAGTATCTTAAAACCTATGGATTGCTATGTCTCCGAAAGAGAATCAAGCATGTGTACAGGGACATAAACGCAGCAGTGATAGGATTGGAGAGGTTCGGTGAGCAAATGAAGACCCTTTGAAGTCATATTGCATGGTACCCATTCCACGGGTTTCAACTACCCAGGTTTAAGGTATTCTTCCTTCAGCTAAAACATGCATGTGGAACCTAGAGTATGATCACCCATGTGATCGGGAGACGTGTTCAAATATGTCTCAGTTTTCGTACCCTGGTACTCGGGTGCAACATTCCAGACGCTTTACTAACACTCTCCCGACTTGGAGAGTCAGTCCCTTTAACCTCCTGTTTGGCCCAGTTTGCAATTTCTGCGGAAGATGAACAGGAATAGCGAGAACCAATGAGAGACTAGCTGGAGGTGTCTGGACGGGCAAATTTAACTCTCATTTCCCACCAGGAAGAGGAAATAACCAAAGGCTCAGCGTGCCGTGCCGGAACCAGATTAGGGCCTGAAGCCATCCTGCGGTGTTGCGGCCAGCTCACAAGAAAGCGAGTTTAAGAAAGGAGCTCAGGGGCACTGTAATTCACAAACCTGCAGAGTTATAAATGACAACTATCGTCCAAAAATATACTGAAGTAAGGCTGCCAAGAGGACTTGAAAGCGGGGCAGAATTGCAGGAAACCGATTTCAGGAGGTAGACTGGAATTGCATTGAAAGCATAGGAAAAGAGGCAGAACGTCCACAATGATGCACTTGGCCAAAAAGGGCGTATGCGTTTTTTCCTGAATATATTCAGGAAAAAACGCATACGCCCTTTTTGGCCAACCAAGAAAGCTTGCAAAGGAAATCTGCACTACAATGAAGTCTCACTTCCCCCCGGTCAAAAGGGCCATCTGAAAAAAGTGTAAAATCCAGAAAGGCAGGACAGGCCATGGAGAACTGGGAGCCTTGTTATGCTGATGGGCGGGATGTAAATTGCCAACAGACACTCGGGAGAAGTGTATGGTGTTTCCTGAAACGTCTAAAAAACAAAGCAACAGAGCCTAGGGCACTTCCACTTATGGTCCTATAGCTTAGGGAAATTAAAATCAAAAAGATACAGCCACCCCAATGTTTGGGACGCCTCTGTTTACAAGAACCTCGTTTACCATACAAGTTCAATATCACAGAAAGTGAAAAATGGATAAAGAACTTGTGGTACTTACGTACAATGCAGTATCACTCAGCAGTGAAATCTATGTCATCAGGCCCGTAGCAGCACAATGAGTGGATTCAGGTACGATGATTCTAACTGAAATAAGTCACACAGAAAAAGAAACATCATAAGATATCAGTAATACACGGAATGTAAACTTGGCTACACAGGAACTGAATTACAGAACAGAACAGGGTCTCAAATTTAGAAAACCAACTTATGCTTGTTTAAGGGTAAAGGTGAGTTGGGGTGCTGCATAAAACCAGAGATTGAAATGAGCACAGATAAAGTTCCTTAAGCCAAATATGGAATAGACAAGAGCTACTCCTTGCTCAACGAAATGGACTCAACACCGCATATTAAACGCCTAAGAATGTACCTGACTCTTAAGTATCTTAAAACCTATGGATTGCTATGTCTCCGAAAGAGAATCAAGCATGTGTACAGGGACATAAACGCAGCAGTGATAGGATTGGAGAGGTTCGGTGAGCAAATGAAGACCCTTTGAAGTCATATTGCATGGTACCCATTCCACGGGTTTCAACTACCCAGGTTTAAGGTATTCTTCCTTCAGCTAAAACATGCATGTGGAACCTAGAGTATGATCAACCATGTGATCGGGAGACGTGTTCAAATATGTCTCAGTTTTCGTACCCTGGTACTCGGGTGCAACATTCCAGACGCTTTACTAACACTCTCCCGACTTGGAGAGTCAGTCCCTTTAACCTCCTGTTTGGCCCAGTTTGCAATTTCTGCGGAAGATGAACAGGAATAGCGAGAACCAATGAGAGACTAGCTGGAGGTGTCTGGACGGGCAAATTTAACTCTCATTTCCCACCAGGAAGAGGAAATAACCAAAGGCTCAGCGTGCCGTGCCGGAACCAGATTAGGGCCTGAAGCCATCCTGCGGTGTTGCGGCCAACTGACAAGAAAACGAGTTGAAGAAAGGAGCTCAGGGGCACTGTAATTCACAAACCTGCAGAGTTATAAATGACAACTATCGTCCAAAAATATACTGAAGTAAGGCTGCCAAGAGGACTTGAAAGCGGGGCAGAATTGCAGGAAACCGATTTCAGGAGGTAGACTGGAATTGCATTGAAAGCATAGGAAAAGAGGCAGAACGTCCACAATGATGCACTTGGCCAAAAAGGGCGTATGCGTTTTTTCCTGAATATATTCAGGAAAAAACGCATACGCCCTTTTTGGCCAACCAAGCAAGCTTGCAAAGGAAATCTGCACTACAATGAAGTCTCACTTCCCCCCGGTCAAAAGGGCCATCTGAAAAAAGTGTAAAATCCAGAAAGGCAGGACAGGCCATGGAGAACTGGGAGCCTTGTTATGCTGATGGGCGGGATTTACATTGCCAACAGACACTCGGGAGAAGTGTATGGTGTTTCCTGAAACGTCTAAAAAACAAAGCAACAGAGCCTAGGGCACTTCCACTTATGGTCCTATAGCTTAGGGAAATTAAAATCAAAAAGATACAGCCACCCCAATGTTTGGGACGCCTCTGATTACAAGAACCTCGTTTACCATACAAGTTCAATATCACAGAAAGTGAAAAATGGATAAAGAACTTGTGGTACTTACGTACAATGCAGTATCACTCAGCAGTGAAATCTATGTCATCAGGCCCGTAGCAGCACAATGAGTGGATTCAGGTACGATGATTCTAACTGAAATAAGTCACACAGGAAAAGAAACATCATAAGATATCACTAATACACGGAATGTAAACTTGGCTACACAGGAACTGAATTACAGAACAGAACAGGGTCTCAAATTTAGAAAACCAACTTATGCTTGTTTAAGGGTAAAGGTGAGTTGGGGTGCTGCATAAAACCAGAGATTGAAATGAGCACAGATAAAGTTCCTTAAGCCAAATATGGAATAGACAAGAGCTACTCGTTGCTCAACGAAATGGACTCAACACCGCATATTAAACGCCTAAGAATGTACCTGACTCTTAAGTATCTTAAAACCTATGGATTGCTATGTCTCCGAAAGAGAATCAAGCATGTGTACAGGGACATAAACGCAGCAGTGATAGGATTGGAGAGGTTCGGTGAGCAAATGAAGACCCTTTGAAGTCATATTGCACGGTACCCATTCCACGGGTTTCAACTACCCAGGTTTAAGGTATTCTTCCTTCAGCTAAAACATGCATGTGGAACCTAGAGTATGATCAACCATGTGATCGGGAGACGTGTTCAAATATGTCTCAGTTTTCGTACCCTGGTACTCGGGTGCAACATTCCAGACGCTTTACTAACACTCTCCCGACTTGGAGAGTCAGTGCCTTTAACCTCCTGTTTGGCCCAATTTGCAATTTCTGCGGAAGATGAACAGGAATAGCGAGAACCAATGAGAGACTAGCTGGAGGTGTCTGGACGGGCAAATTTAACTCTCATTTCCCACCAGGAAGAGGAAATAACCAAAGCTCAGCGTGCCGTGCTGGAACCAGATGAGGGCCTGAAGTCATCCTGCGGTGTTGCGGCCAGCTCACAAGAAAGCGAGTTGAAGAAAGGAGCTCAGGGGCACTGTAATTCACAAACCTGCAGAGTTATAAATGACAACTATCGTCCAAAAATATACTGAAGTAAGGCTGCCAAGAGGACTTGAAAGCGGGGCAGAATTGCAGGAAACCGATTTCAGGAGGTAGACTGGAATTGCATTGAAAGCATAGGAAAAGAGGCAGAACGTCCACAATGATGCACTTGGCCAAAAAGGGCGTATGTGTTTTTTCCTGAATATATTCAGGAAAAAACGCATACGCCCTTTTTGGCCAACCAAGCAAGCTTGCAAAGGAAATCTGCACTACAATGAAGTCTCACTTCCTCCCGGTCAAAAGGGCCATCTGAAAAAAGTGTAAAATCCAGAAAGGCAGGACAGGCCATGGAGAACTGGGAGCCTTGTTATGCTGATGGGCGGGATGTAAATTGCCAACAGACACTCGGGAGAAGTGTATGGTGTTTCCTGAAACGTCTAAAAAACAAAGCAACAGAGCCTAGGGCACTTCCACTTATGGTCCTATAGCTTAGGGAAATTAAAATCAAAAAGATACAGCCACCCCAATGTTTGGGACGCCTCTGTTTACAAGAACCTCGTTTACCGTACAAGTTCAATATCACAGAAAGTGAAAAATGGATAAAGAACTTGTGGTACTTACGTACAATGCAGTATCACTCAGCAGTGAAATCTATGTCATCAGGCCCGTAGCAGCACAATGAGTGGATTCAGGTACGATGATTCTAACTGAAATAAGTCACACAGAAAAAGAAACATCATAAGATATCAGTAATACACGGAATGTAAACTTGGCTACACAGGAACTGAATTACAGAACAGAACAGGGTCTCAAATTTAGAAAACCAACTTATGCTTGTTTAAGGGTAAAGGTGAGTTGGGGTGCTGCATAAAACCAGAGATTGAAATGAGCACAGATAAAGTTCCTTAAGCCAAATATGGAATAGACAAGAGCTACTCCTTGCTCAACGAAATGGACTCAACACCGCATATTAAACGCCTAAGAATGTACCTGACTCTTAAGTATCTTAAAACCTATGGATTGCTATGTCTCCGAAAGAGAATCAAGCATGTGTACAGGGACATAAACGCAGCAGTGATAGGATTGGAGAGGTTCGGTGAGCAAATGAAGACCCTTTGAAGTCATATTGCATGGTACCCATTCCACGGGTTTCAACTACCCAGGTTTAAGGTATTCTTCCTTCAGCTAAAACATGCATGTGGAACCTAGAGTATGATCAACCATGTGATCGGGAGACGTGTTCAAATATGTCTCAGTTTTCGTACCCTGGTACTCGGGTGCAACATTCCAGACGCTTTACTAACACTCTCCCGACTTGGAGAGTCAGTCCCTTTAACCTCCTGTTTGGCCCAGTTTGCAATTTCTGCGGAAGATGAACAGGAATAGCGAGAACCAATGAGAGACTAGCTGGAGGTGTCTGGACGGGCAAATTTAACTCTCATTTCCCACCAGGAAGAGGAAATAACCAAAGGCTCAGCGTGCCGTGCCGGAACCAGATTAGGGCCTGAAGCCATCCTGCGGTGTTGTGGCCAGCTCACAAGAAAGCGAGTTGAAGAAAGGAGCTCAGGGGCACTGTAATTCACAAACCTGCAGAGTTATAAATGACAACTATCGTCCAAAAATATACTGAAGTAAGGCTGCCAAGAGGACTTGAAAGCGGGGCAGAATTGCAGGAAACCGATTTCAGGAGGTAGACTGGAATTGCATTGAAAGCATAGGAAAAGAGGCAGAACGTGCACAATGATGCACTTGGCCAAAAAGGGCGTATGCGTTTTTTCCTGAATATATTCAGGAAAAAACGCATACGGCCATTTTGGCCAACCAAGCAAACTTGCAAAGGAAATCTGTACTACAATGAAGTCTCACTTCCCCCCGGTCAAAAGGGCCATCTGAAAAAAGTGTAAAATCCAGAAAGGCAGGACAGGCCATGGAGAACTGGGAGCCTTGTTATGCTGATGGGCGGGATGTAAATTACCAACAGACACTCGGGAGAAGTGTATGGTGTTTCCTGAAACATCTAAAAAACAAAGCAACAGAGCCTAGGGCACTTCCACTTATGGTCCTATAGCTTAGGGAAATTAAAATCAAAAAGACACAGCCACCCCGAAATTTGGAACGGCTCTGTTTACAAGAACCTCGTTTACAGTACAAGTTCAACATCGCAGAAAGTGAAAAATGGATAAAGAAGTTGTGGTATTTACTTACAAAGCAATATCACTCAGGAATGAAATCTATGTCATCAGGCCCGTAGCAGCACAATGAGTGGATTCAGGTATGATGATTCTAACTGAAATAAGGCACACAGAAAAAGAAACATCATAAGATATCAGTAATACACGGAATGTAAACTTGGCTACACAGGAACTGAATTACAGAACAGAACAGGGTCTCAAATTTAGAAAACCAACTTATGCTTGCTTAAGGGGAAAGGTGAGTTGGGGTGCTGAATAAAACCAGAGATTGAAATGAGCACAGATAAAGTTCCTTAAGCCAAATATGTAATAGACAAGAGCTACTCCTTGCTCAACGAAATGGACTCAACACCGCATATTAAACGCCTAAGAATGTACCTGACTAGTAAGTATCTTAAAACCTATGGATTGCTATGTCTCCAAAAGAGAATCAAGCGTGTGTACAGGGGCATAAACGCAGCAGTGATAGGATTGGAGAGGTTCGGTGAGCAAATGAAGACCCTTTGAAGTCATATTGCATGGTACCCATTCCACGGGTTTCAACTACCCAGGTTTAAGGTATACTTCCTTCAGCTAAAACATGCATGTGGAACCCAGAGTATGATCAACCGTGTGAACGGGAGACCTGTTCAAATATGTCTCAGTTTTCCTCCCCTGGTACTCGGGTGCAACATTCCAGACGCTTTACTAACACTCTCCCGACTTGGAGAGTCAGCCTTTAACCTCCTGTTTAGCCCAGTTTGCAATTTCTGCGGAAGATGAACAGGAATAGGGAGAACCAATGAGAGACTAGCTGGAGGTGTCTGGACGGGCAAATTTAACTCTCATTTCCCACCAGGAAGAGGAATTAACCAAAGGCTCAGCGTGCCGTGCCGGAACCAGATTAGGGCCTGAAGCCATCCTGCGGTGTTGCGGCCAGCTCACAAGAAAGCGAGTTGAAGATAGGAGCTCAGGGGCACTGTAATTCACAAACCTGCAGAGTTATAAATGACAGCTATCGTCCAAAAATATACTGAAGTAAGGCTGCCAAGAGGACTTGAAAGCGGGGCAGAATTGCAGGAAACCGATTTCAGGAGGTAGACTGGAATTGCATTGAAAGCATAGGAAAAGAGGCAGAACGTCCACAATGATGCACTTGGCCAAAAAGGGCGTATGCGTTTTTTCCTGAATATATTCAGGAAAAAACGCATACGCCCTTTTTGGCCAACCAAGCAAGCTTGCAAAGGAAATCTGCACTACAATGAAGTCTCACTTCCCCCCGGTCAAAAGGGCCATCTGCAAAAAGTGTAAAATCCAGAAAGGCAGGACAGGCCATGGAGAACTGGGAGCCTTGTTATGCTGATGGGCGGGATGTAAATTGCCAACAGACACTCGGGAGAAGTGTATGGTGTTTCCTGAAACATCTAAAAAACAAAGCAACAGAGCCTAGGGCACTTCCACTTATGGTCCAATAGTTTAGGGAAATTAAAATCAAAAAGACACAGCCACCCCAAAGTTTGGGACACCTCTGTTTACAAGAACCTCGTTTACCGTACAAGTTCAATATCACAGAAAGTGAAAAATGGATAAAGAACTTGTGGTACTTATGTACAATGCAGTATCACTCAGCAATGAAATCTATGTCATCAGGCCCGTAGCAGCATAATGAGTGGATTCAGGTACGATGATTCTAACTGAAATAAGTCACACAGAAAAAGAAACATCATAAGATATCACTAATACACGGAATGTAAACTGGGCTACACTGGAACTGAATTACAGAACAGAACAGGGTCTCAAATTTAGAAAACCAACTTATGCTTGCTTAAGGGGAAAGGTGAGTTGGGGTGCTGCATAAAAGCAGAGATTGAAATGAGCACAGATAAAGTTCCTTAAGCCAAATACGGAATAGACAAGAGCTACTCCTTGCTCAACGAAATGGACTCAACACCGCATAATAAACGCCTAAGAATGTACCTGACTAGTAAGTATCTTAAATCCTATGGATTGCTATGTCTCCAAAAGAGAATCAAGCGTGTGTACAGGGGCATAAACGCAGCAGTGATAGGATTGGAGAGGTTCGGTGAGCAAATGAAGACCCTTTGAAGTCATATTGCATGGTACCCATTCCACGGGTTTCAACTACCCAGTTTTAAGGTATTGTTCCTTCAGCTAAAACATGCATGTGGAACCTAGAGTATGATCAACCATGTGATCGGGAGACGTGTTCAAATATGTCTCAGTTTTCGTACCCTGGTACTCGGGTGCAACATTCCAGATGCTTTACTAACACTCTCCCCACTTGGAGAGTCAGTGCCTTTAACCTCCTGTTTGGCCCAGTTTGCAATTTCTGCGGAAGATGAACAGGAATAGCGAGAACCAATGAGAGACTAGCTGGAGGTGTCTGGACGGGCAAATTTAACTCTCATTTCCCACCAGGAAGAGGAGTTAACCAAAGGCTCAGCGTGCCGTGCCGGAACCAGATTAGGGCCTGAAGGCATCCTGTGCTGTTGCGGCCAGCTCACAAGAAAGCGAGTTGAAGAATGGAGCTCAGGGGCACTGTAATTCACAAACCTGCAGAGTTATAAATGACAGCTATCGTCCAAAAATATACTGAAGTAAGGCTGCCAAGAGGACTTGAAAGCGGGGCAGAATTGCAGGAAACCGATTTCAGGAGGTAGACTGGAATTGCATTGAAAGCATAGGAAAAGAGGCAGAACGTGCACAATGATGCACTTGGCCAAAAAGGGCGTATGCGTTTTCTCCTGAATATATTCAGGAAAAAACGCATACGGCCATTTTGGCCAACCAAGCAAACTTGCAAAGGAAATCTGTACTACAATGAAGTCTCACTTCCCCCTGGTCAAAAGGGCCATCTGAAAAAAGTGTAAAATCCAGAAAGGCAGGACAGACAATGGAGAACTGGGAGCCTTGTTATGCTGATGGGTGGGATGTAAATTGCCAACAGACACTAGGGAGAAGTGTATGGTGTTTCCTGTAACATCTAAAAAACAAAGCAACACAGCCTAGGGCACTTCCACTTATGGTCCTATAGCTTAGGGAAATTAAAATCAAAAAGACACAGCCACCCCGAAGTTTGGAACGGCTCTGTTTACAAGAACCTCGTTTACAGTACAAGTTCAACATCGCAGAAAGTGAAAAATGGTTAAAGAAGTTGTGGTATTTACTTACAAAGCAATATCACTCAGCAATGAAATCTATGTCATCAGGCCCTTAGCAGCACAATGAGTGGATTCAGGTATGATGATTCTAACTGAAATAAGTCACACAGAAAAAGAAACATCATAAGATATCAGTAATACACGGAATGTAAACTTGGCTACACAGGAACTGAATTCCAATACAGAACAGGGTCTCAAATTTAGAAAACCAACTTATGCTTGCTTAAGGGGAAAGGTGAGTTGGGGTGCTGCATAAAACCAGAGATTGAAATGAGCACAGATAAAGTTCCTTAAGCCAAATATGGAATAGACAAGAGCTACTCCTTGCTCAACGAAATGGACTCAACACCCCATATTAAACGCCTAAGAATGTACCTGACTAGTAAGTATCTTAAAACCTATGGATTGCTATGTCTCCAAAAGAGAATCAAGCGTGTGTACAGGGGCATAAACGCAGCAGTGATAGGATTGGAGAGGTTCGGTGAGCAAATGAAGACCCTTTGAAGTCATATTGCATGGTACCCATTCCACGGGTTTCAACTACCCAGTTTTAAGGTATTGTTCCTTCAGCTAAAACATGCATGTGGAACCTAGAGTATGATCAACCATGTGATCGGGAGACGTGTTCAAATATGTCTCAGTTTTCGTACCCTGGTACTCGGGTGCAACATTCCAGACGCTTTACTAACACTCTCCCGACTTGGAGAGTCAGTCCCTTTAACCTCCTGTTTGGCCCAGTTTGCAATTTCTGCGGAAGATGAACAGGAATAGCGAGAACCAATGAGAGACTAGCTGGAGGTGTCTGGACGGGCAAATTTAACTCTCATTTCCCACCAGGAAGAGGAATTAACCAAAGGCTCAGCGTGCCGTGCCGGAACCAGATTAGGGCCTGAAGCCATCCTGCGCTGTTGCGGCCAGCTCACAAGAAAGCGAGTTGAAGAATGGAGCTCAGGGGCACTGTAATTCTCAAACCTGCAGAGTTATAAATGACAGCTATCGTCCAAAAATATACTGAAGTAAGGCTGCCAAGAGGACTTGAAAGCAGGGCAGAATTGCAGGAAACCGATTTCAGGAGGTAGACTGGAATTGCATTGAAAGCATAGGAAAAGAGGCAGAACGTCCACAATGATGCACTTGGCCAAAAAGGGCGTATGCGTTTTTTCCTGAATATATTCAGGAAAAAACGCATACGCCCATTTTGGCCAACCAAGCAAACTTGCAAAGGAAATCTGTACTACAATGAAGTCTCACTTCCCCCCGGTCAAAAGGGCCATCTGAAAAAAGTGTAAAATCCAGAAAGGCAGGACAGGCCATGGAGAACTGGGAGCCTTGTTATGCTGATGGGTGGGATGTAAATTGCCAACAGACACTCGGGAGAAGTGTATGGTGTTTCCTGAAACATCTAAAAAACAAAGCAACAGAGCCTAGGGCACTTCCACTTATGGTCCTATAGCTTAGGGAAATTAAAATCAAAAAGACACAGCCACCCCGAAGTTTGGAACGGCTCTGTTTACAAGAACCTCGTTTACAGTACAAGTTCAACATCGCAGAAATTGAAAAATGGTTAAAGAAGTTGTGGTATTTACTTACAAAGCAATATCACTCAGCAATGAAATCTATGTCATCAGGCCCTTAGCAGCACAATGAGTGGATTCAGGTATGATGATTCTAACTGAAATAAGTCACACAGAAAAAGAAACATCATAAGATATCAGTAATACACGGAATGTAAACTTGGCTACACAGGAACTGAATTCCAATACAGAACAGGGTCTCAAATTTAGAAAACCAACTTATGCTTGCTTAAGGGGAAAGGTGAGTTGGGGTGCTGCATAAAACCAGAGATTGAAATGAGCACAGATAAAGTTCCTTAAGCCAAATATGGAATAGACAAGAGCTACTCCTTGCTCAACGAAATGGACTCAACACCCCATATTAAACGCCTAAGAAAGTACCTGACTAGTAAGTATCTTAAAACCTATGGATTGCTATGTCTCCAAAAGAGAATCAAGCGTGTGTACAGGGGCATAAACGCAGCAGTGATAGGATTGGAGAGGTTCGGTGAGCAAATGAAGACCCTTTGAAGTCATATTGCATGGTACCCATTCCACGGGTTTCAACTACCCAGTTTTAAGGTATTGTTCCTTCAGCTAAAACATGCATGTGGAACCTAGAGTATGATCAACCATGTGATCGGGAGACGTGTTCAAATATGTCTCAGTTTCGTACCCTGGTACTCGGGTGCAACATTCCAGACGCTTTACTAACACTCTCCCGACTTGGAGAGTCAGTCCCTTTAACCTCCTGTTTGGCCCAGTTTGCAATTTCTGTGGAAGATGAACAGGAATAGCGAGAACCAATGAGAGACTAGCTGGAGGTGTCTGGACGGGCAAATTTAACTCTCATTTCCCACCAGGAAGAGGAATTAACCAAAGGCTCAGCGTGCCGTGCCGGAACCAGATTAGGGCCTGAAGCCATCCTGCGGTGTTGCGGCCAGCTCACAAGAAAGCGAGTTGAAGATAGGAGCTCAGGGGCACTGTAATTCACAAACCTGCAGAGTTATAAATGACAGCTATCGTCCAAAAATATACTGAAGTAAGGCTGCCAAGAGGACTTGAAAGCGGGGCAGAATTGCAGGAAACCGATTTCAGAAGGTAGACTGGAATTGCATTGAAAGCATAGGAAAAGAGGCAGAACGTCCACAATGATGCACTTGGCCAAAAAGGGCGTATGCGTTTTTTCCTGAATATATTCAGGAAAAAACGCATACGCCCTTTTTGGCCAACCAAGCAAGCTTGCAAAGGAAATCTGCACTACAATGAAGTCTCACTTCCCCCCGGTCAAAAGGGCCATCTGAAAAAAGTGTAAAATCCAGAAAGGCAGGACAGGCCATGGAGAACTGGGAGCCTTGTTATGCTGATGGGCGGGATGTAAATTGCCAACAGACACTCGGGAGAAGTGTATGGTGTTTCCTGAAACATCTAAAAAACAAAGCAACAGAGCCTAGGGCACTTCCACTTATGGTCCTATAGCTTAGGGAAATTAAAATCAAAAAGATACAGCCACCCCAATGTTTGGGACGCCTCTGTTTACAAGAACCTCGTTTACCGTACAAGTTCAATATCACAGAAAGTGAAAAATGGATAAAGAACTTGTGGTACTTATGTACAATGCAGTATCACTCAGCAATGAAATCTATGTCATCAGGCCCGTAGCAGCATAATGAGTGGATTCAGGTACGATGATTCTAACTGAAATAAGTCACACAGAAAAAGAAACATCATAAGATATCACTAATACACGGAATGTAAACTGGGCTACACAGGAACTGAATTACAGAACAGAACAGGGTCTCAAATTTAGAAAACCAACTTATCCTTGCTTAAGGGGAAAGGTGAGTTGGGGTGCTGCATAAAAGCAGAGATTGAAATGAGCACAGATAAAGTTCCTTAAGCCAAATATGGAATAGACAAGAGCTACTCCTTGCTCAACGAAATGGACTCAACACCGCATAATAAACGCCTAAAAATGTACCTGACTAGTAAGTATCTTAAATCCTATGGATTGCTATGTCTCCAAAAGAGAATCAAGCGTGTGTACAGGGGCATAAACGCAGCAGTGATAGGATTGGAGAGGTTCGGTGAGCAAATGAAGACCCTTTGAAGTCATATTGCATGGTACCCATTCCACGGGTTTCAACTACCCAGTTTTAAGGTATTGTTCCTTCAGCTAAAACATGCATGTGGAACCTAGAGTATGATCAACCATGTGATCGGGAGACGTGTTCAAATATGTCTCAGTTTTCGTACCCTGGTACTCGGGTGCAACATTCCAGACGCTTTACTAACACTCTCCCGACTTGGAGAGTCAGTCCCTTTAACCTCCTGTTTGGCCCAGTTTGCAATTTCTGCGGAAGATGAACAGGAATAGCGAGAACCAATGAGAGACTAGCTGGAGGTGTCTGGACGGGCAAATTTAACTCTCATTTCCCACCAGGAAGAGGAATTAACCAAAGGCTCAGCGTGCCGTGCCGGAACCAGATTAGGGCCTGAAGCCATCCTGCGCTGTTGCGGCCAGCTCACAAGAAAGCGAGTTGAAGAATGGAGCTCAGGGGCACTGTAATTCACAAACCTGCAGAGTTATAAATGACAGCTATCGTCCAAAAATATACTGAAGTAAGGCTGCCAAGAGGACTTGAAAGCGGGGCAGAATTGCAGGAAACCGATTTCAGGAGGTAGACTGGAATTGCATTGAAAGCATAGGAAAAGAGGCAGAACGTCCACAATGATGCACTTGGCCAAAAAGGGCGTATGCGTTTTTTCCTGAATATATTCAGGAAAAAACGCATACGCCCATTTTGGCCAACCAAGCAAACTTGCAAAGGAAATCTGTACTACAATGAAGTCTCACTTCCCCCCGGTCAAAAGGGCCATCTGAAAAAAGTGTAAAATCCAGAAAGGCAGGACAGGCCATGGAGAACTGGGAGCCTTGTTATGCTGATGGGTGGGATGTAAATTGCCAACAGACACTCGGGAGAAGTGTATGGTGTTTCCTGAAACATCTAAAAAACAAAGCAACAGAGCCTAGGGCACTTCCACTTATGGTCCTATAGCTTAGGGAAATTAAAATCAAAAAGACACAGCCACCCCGAAGTTTGGAACGGCTCTGTTTACAAGAACCTCGTTTACAGTACAAGTTCAACATCGCAGAAATTGAAAAATGGTTAAAGAAGTTGTGGTATTTACTTACAAAGCAATATCACTCAGCAATGAAATCTATGTCATCAGGCCCTTAGCAGCACAATGAGTGGATTCAGGTATGATGATTCTAACTGAAATAAGTCACACAGAAAAAGAAACATCATAAGATATCAGTAATACATGGAATGTAAACTTGGCTACACAGGAACTGAATTCCAATACAGAACAGGGTCTCAAATTTAGAAAACCAACTTATGCTTGCTTAAGGGGAAAGGTGAGTTGGGGTGCTGCATAAAACCAGAGATTGAAATGAGCACAGATAAAGTTCCTTAAGCCAAATATGGAATAGACAAGAGCTACTCCTTGCTCAACGAAATGGACTCAACACCCCATATTAAACGCCTAAGAAAGTACCTGACTAGTAAGTATCTTAAAACCTATGGATTGCTATGTCTCCAAAAGAGAATCAAGCGTGTGTACAGGGGCATAAACGCAGCAGTGATAGGATTGGAGAGGTTCGGTGAGCAAATGAAGACCCTTTGAAGTCATATTGCATGGTACCCATTCCACGGGTTTCAACTACCCAGTTTTAAGGTATTGTTCCTTCAGCTAAAACATGCATGTGGAACCTAGAGTATGATCAACCATGTGATCGGGAGACGTGTTCAAATATGTCTCAGTTTCGTACCCTGGTACTCGGGTGCAACATTCCAGACGCTTTACTAACACTCTCCCGACTTGGAGAGTCAGTCCCTTTAACCTCCTGTTTGGCCCAGTTTGCAATTTCTGTGGAAGATGAACAGGAATAGCGAGAACCAATGAGAGACTAGCTGGAGGTGGCTGGACGGGCAAATTTAACTCTCATTTCCCACCCGGAAGAGGAATTAACCAAAGGCTCAGCGTGCCGTGCCGGAACCAGATTAGGGCCTGAAGCCATCCTGCGCTGTTGCGGCCAGCTCACAAGAAAGCGAGTTGAAGAATGGAGCTCAGGGGCACTGTGATTCTCAAACCTGCAGAGTTATAAATGACAGCTATCGTCCAAAAATATACTGAAGTAAGGCTGCCAAGAGGACTTGAAAGCGGGGCAGAATTGCAGGAAACCGATTTCAGGAGGTAGACTGGAATTGCATTGAAAGCATAGGAAAAGAGGCAGAACGTGCACAATGATGCACTTGGCCAAAAAGGGCCGTATGCGTTTTTTCCTGAATATATTCAGGAAAAAACGCATACGGCCATTTTGGCCAACCAAGCAAACTTGCAAAGGAAATCTGTACTACAATGAAGTCTCACTTCCCCCCGGTCAAAAGGGCCATCTGAAAAAAGTGTAAAATCCAGAAAGGCAGGACAGGCCATGGAGAACTGGGAGCCTTGTTATGCTGATGGGTGGGATGTAAATTGCCAACAGACACTGGGGAGAAGTGTATGGTGTTTCCTGAAACATCTAAAAAACAAAGCAACAGAGCCTAGGGCACTTCCACTTATGGTCCTATAGCTTAGGGAAATTAAAATCAAAAAGACACAGCCACCCCGAAGTTTGGAACGGCTCTGTTTACAAGAACCTCGTTTACAGTACAAGTTCAACATCGCAGAAAGTGAAAAATGGTTAAAGAAGTTGTGGTATTTACTTACAAAGCAATATCACTCAGCAATGAAATCTATGTCATCAGGCCCTTAGCAGCACAATGAGTGGATTCAGGTATGATGATTCTAACTGAAATAAGTCACACAGAAAAAGAAACATCATAAGATATCAGTAATACACGGAATGTAAACTTGGCTACACAGGAACTGAATTCCAATACAGAACAGGGTCTCAAATTTAGAAAACCAACTTATGCTTGCTTAAGGGGAAAGGTGAGTTGGGGTGCTGCATAAAACCAGAGATTGAAATGAGCACAGATAAAGTTCCTTAAGCCAAATATGGAATAGACAAGAGCTACTCCTTGCTCAACGAAATGGACTCAACACCCCATATTAAACGCCTAAGAATGTACCTGACTAGTAAGTATCTTAAAACCTATGGATTGCTATGTCTCCAAAAGAGAATCAAGCGTGTGTACAGGGGCATAAACGCAGCAGTGATAGGATTGGAGAGGTTCGGTGAGCAAATGAAGACCCTTTGAAGTCATATTGCATGGTACCCATTCCACGGGTTTCAACTACCCAGGTTTAAGGTATTCTTCCTTCAGCTAAAACATGCATGTGGAACCCAGAGTATGATCAACCGTGTGAACGGGAGACGTGTTCAAATATGTCTCAGTTTTCCTCCCCTGGTACTCGGGTGCAACATTCCAGACGCTTTACTAACACTCTCCCCACTTGGAGTGTCAGCGCCTTTAACCACCTGTTTGGCCCAGTTTGCAATTTCTGCGGAAGATGAACAGGAATAGGGAGAACCAATGAGAGACTAGCTGGAGGTGTCTGGACGGGCAAATTTAACTCTCATTTCCCACCAGGAAGAGGAATTAACCAAAGGCTCAGCGTGCCGTGCCGGAACCAGATTAGGGCCTGAAGCCATCCTGCGGTGTTGCGGCCAGCTCACAAGAAAGCGAGTTGAAGATAGGAGCTCAGGGGCACTGTAATTCACAAACCTGCAGAGTTATAAATGACAGCTATCGTCCAAAAATATACTGAAGTAAGGCTGCCAAGAGGACTTGAAAGCGGGGCAGAATTGCAGGAAACCGATTTCAGAAGGTAGACTGGAATTGCATTGAAAGCATAGGAAAAGAGGCAGAACGTCCACAATGATGCACTTGGCCAAAAAGGGCGTATGCGTTTTTTCCTGAATATATTCAGGAAAAAAAGCATACGCCCTTTTTGGCCAACCAAGCAAGCTTGCAAAGGAAATCTGCACTACAATGAAGTCTCACTTCCCCCCGGTCAAAAGGGCCATCTGAAAAAAGTGTAAAATCCAGAAAGGCAGGACAGGCCATGGAGAACTGGGAGCCTTGTTATGCTGATGGGCGGGATGTAAATTGCCAACAGACACTCGGGAGAAGTGTATGGTGTTTCCTGAAACATCTAAAAAACAAAGCAACAGAGCCTAGGGCACTTCCACTTATGGTCCTATAGCTTAGGGAAATTAAAATCAAAAAGATACAGCCACCCCAATGTTTGGGACGCCTCTGTTTACAAGAACCTCGTTTACCGTACAAGTTCAATATCACAGAAAGTGAAAAATGGATAAAGAACTTGTGGTACTTATGTACAATGCAGTATCACTCAGCAATGAAATCTATGTCATCAGGCCCGTAGCAGCATAATGAGTGGATTCAGGTACGATGATTCTAACTGAAATAAGTCACACAGAAAAAGAAACATCATAAGATATCACTAATACACGGAATGTAAACTGGGCTACACAGGAACTGAATTACAGAACAGAACAGGGTCTCAAATTTAGAAAACCAACTTATGCTTGCTTAAGGGGAAAGGTGAGTTGGGGTGCTGCATAAAAGCAGAGATTGAAATGAGCACAGATAAAGTTCCTTAAGCCAAATACGGAATAGACAAGAGCTACTCCTTGCTCAACGAAATGGACTCAACACCGCATAATAAACGCCTAAAAATGTACCTGACTAGTAAGTATCTTAAATCCTATGGATTGCTATGTCTCCAAAAGAGAATCAAGCGTGTGTACAGGGGCATAAACGCAGCAGTGATAGGATTGGAGAGGTTCGGTGAGCAAATGAAGACCCTTTGAAGTCATATTGCATGGTACCCATTCCACGGGTTTCAACTACCCAGTTTTAAGGTATTGTTCCTTCAGCTAAAACATGCATGTGGAACCTAGAGTATGATCAACCATGTGATCGGGAGACGTGTTCAAATATGTCTCAGTTTTCGTACCCTGGTACTCGGGTGCAACATTCCAGACGCTTTACTAACACTCTCCCGACTTGGAGAGTCAGTCCCTTTAACCTCCTGTTTGGCCCAGTTTGCAATTTCTGCGGAAGATGAACAGGAATAGCGAGAACCAATGAGAGACTAGCTGGAGGTGTCTGGACGGGCAAATTTAACTCTCATTTCCCACCAGGAAGAGGAATTAACCAAAGGCTCAGCGTGCCGTGCCGGAACCAGATTAGGGCCTGAAGCCATCCTGCGCTGTTGCGGCCAGCTCACAAGAAAGCGAGTTGAAGAATGGAGCTCAGGGGCACTGTAATTCACAAACCTGCAGAGTTATAAATGACAGCTATCGTCCAAAAATATACTGAAGTAAGGCTGCCAAGAGGACTTGAAAGCGGGGCAGAATTGCAGGAAACCGATTTCAGGAGGTAGACTGGAATTGCATTGAAAGCATAGGAAAAGAGGCAGAACGTCCACAATGATGCACTTGGCCAAAAAGGGCGTATGCGTTTTTTCCTGAATATATTCAGGAAAAAACGCATACGGCCATTTTGGCCAACCAAGGAAACTTGCAAAGGAAATCTGTACTACAATGAAGTCTCACTTCCCCCCAGTCAAAAGGGCCATCTGAAAAAAGTGTAAAATCCAGAAAGGCAGGACAGGCCATGGAGAACTGGGAGCCTTGTTATGCTGATGGGTGGGATGTAAATTGCCAACAGATACTGGGGAGAAGTGTATGGTGTTTCCTGAAACATCTAAAAAACAAAGCAACAGAGCCTAGGGCACTTCCACTTATGGTCCTATAGCTTAGGGAAATTAAAATCAAAAAGACACAGCCACCCCGAAGTTTGGAACGGCTCTGTTTACAAGAACCTCGTTTACAGTACAAGTTCAACATCGCAGAAAGTGAAAAATGGTTAAAGAAGTTGTGGTATTTACTTACAAAGCAATATCACTCAGCAATGAAATCTATGTCATCAGGCCCTTAGCAGCACAATGAGTGGATTCAGGTATGATGATTCTAACTGAAATAAGTCACACAGAAAAAGAAACATCATAAGATATCAGTAATACACGGAATGTAAACTTGGCTACACAGGAACTGAATTCCAATACAGAACAGGGTCTCAAATTTAGAAAACCAACTTATGCTTGCTTAAGGGGAAAGGTGAGTTGGGGTGCTGCATAAAACCAGAGATTGAAATGAGCACAGATAAAGTTCCTTAAGCCAAATATGGAATAGACTAGAGCTACTCCTTGCTCAACGAAATGGACTCAACACCCCATATTAAACGCCTAAGAATGTACCTGACTAGTAAGTATCTTAAAACCTATGGATTGCTATGTCTCCAAAAGAGAATCAAGCGTGTGTACAGGGGCATAAACGCAGCAGTGATAGGATTGGAGAGGTTCGGTGAGCAAATGAAGACCCTTTGAAGTCATATTGCATGGTACCCATTCCACGGGTTTCAACTACCCAGGTTTAAGGTATTCTTCCTTCAGCTAAAACATGCATGTGGAACCCAGAGTATGATCAACCGTGTGAACGGGAGACGTGTTCAAATATGTCTCAGTTTTCCTCCCCTGGTACTCGGGTGCAACATTCCAGACGCTTTACTAACACTCTCCCCACTTGGAGTGTCAGCGCCTTTAACCACCTGTTTGGGCCAGTTTGCAATTTCTGCGGAAGATGAACAGGAATAGGGAGAACCAATGAGAGACTAGCTGGAGGTGTCTGGACGGGCAAATTTAACTCTCATTTCCCACCAGGAAGAAGAATTAACCAAAGGCTCAGCGTGCCGTGCCGGAACCAGATTAGGGCCTGAAGCCATCCTGCGCTGTTGCGGCCAGCTCACAAGAAAGCGAGTTGAAGATAGGAGCTCAGGGGCACTGTAATTCACAAACCTGCAGAGTTATAAATGACAGCTATCGTCCAAAAATATACTGAAGTAAGGCTGCCAAGAGGACTTGAAAGCGGGGCAGAATTGCAGGAAACCGATTTCAGGAGGTAGACTGGAATTGCATTGAAAGCATAGGAAAAGAGGCAGAACGTCCACAATGATGCACTTGGCCAAAAAGGGCGTATGCGTTTTTTCCTGAATATATTCAGGAAAAAACGCATACGCCCTTTTTGGCCAACCAAGCAAGCTTGCAAAGGAAATCTGCACTACAATGAAGTCTCACTTCCCCCCGGTCAAAAGGGCCATCTGCAAAAAGTGTAAAATCCAGAAAGGCAGGACAGGCCATGGAGAACTGGGAGCCTTGTTATGCTGATGGGCGGGATGTAAATTGCCAACAGACACTCGGGAGAAGTGTATGGTGTTTCCTGAAACATCTAAAAAACAAAGCAACAGAGCCTAGGGCACTTCCACTTATGGTCCAATAGTTTAGGGAAATTAAAATCAAAAAGACACAGCCACCCCAAAGTTTGGGACACCTCTGTTTACAAGAACCTCGTTTACCGTACAAGTTCAATATCACAGAAAGTGAAAAATGGATAAAGAACTTGTGGTACTTATGTACAATGCAGTATCACTCAGCAATGAAATCTATGTCATCAGGCCCGTAGCAGCATAATGAGTGGATTCAGGTACGATGATTCTAACTGAAATAAGTCACACAGAAAAAGAAACATCATAAGATATCACTAATACACGGAATGTAAACTGGGCTACACTGGAACTGAATTACAGAACAGAACAGGGTCTCAAATTTAGAAAACCAACTTATGCTTGCTTAAGGGGAAAGGTGAGTTGGGGTGCTGCATAAAAGCAGAGATTGAAATGAGCACAGATAAAGTTCCTTAAGCCAAATACGGAATAGACAAGAGCTACTCCTTGCTCAACGAAATGGACTCAACACCGCATAATAAACGCCTAAGAATGTACCTGACTAGTAAGTATCTTAAATCCTATGGATTGCTATGTCTCCAAAAGAGAATCAAGCGTGTGTACAGGGGCATAAACGCAGCAGTGATAGGATTGGAGAGGTTCGGTGAGCAAATGAAGACCCTTTGAAGTCATATTGCATGGTACCCATTCCACGGGTTTCAACTACCCAGTTTTAAGGTATTGTTCCTTCAGCTAAAACATGCATGTGGAACCTAGAGTATGATCAACCATGTGATCGGGAGACGTGTTCAAATATGTCTCAGTTTTCGTACCCTGGTACTCGGGTGCAACATTCCAGACGCTTTACTAACACTCTCCCCACTTGGAGAGTCAGTGCCTTTAACCTCCTGTTTGGCCCAGTTTGCAATTTCTGCGGAAGATGAACAGGAATAGCGAGAACCAATGAGAGACTAGCTGGAGGTGTCTGGACGGGCAAATTTAACTCTCATTTCCCACCAGGAAGAGGAGTTAACCAAAGGCTCAGCGTGCCGTGCCGGAACCAGATTAGGGCCTGAAGCCATCCTGTGCTGTTGCGGCCAGCTCACAAGAAAGCGAGTTGAAGAATGGAGCTCAGGGGCACTGTAATTCACAAACCTGCAGAGTTATAAATGACAGCTATCGTCCAAAAATATACTGAAGTAAGGCTGCCAAGAGGACTTGAAAGCGGGGCAGAATTGCAGGAAACCGATTTCAGGAGGTAGACTGGAATTGCATTGAAAGCATAGGAAAAGAGGCAGAACGTGCACAATGATGCACTTGGCCAAAAAGGGCGTATGCGTTTTTTCCTGAATATATTCAGGAAAAAACGCATACGGCCATTTTGGCCAACCAAGCAAACTTGCAAAGGAAATCTGTACTACAATGAAGTCTCACTTCCCCCCGGTCAAAAGGGCCATCTGAAAAAAGTGTAAAATCCAGAAAGGCAGGACAGGCCATGGAGAACTGGGAGCCTTGTTATGCTGATGGGTGGGATGTAAATTGCCAACAGACACTGGGGAGAAGTGTATGGTGTTTCCTGAAACATCTAAAAAACAAAGCAACAGAGCCTAGGGCACTTCCACTTATGGTCCTATAGCTTAGGGAAATTAAAATCAAAAAGACACAGCCACCCCGAAGTTTGGAACGGCTCTGTTTACAAGAACCTCGTTTACAGTACAAGTTCAACATCGCAGAAAGTGAAAAATGGTTAAAGAAGTTGTGGTATTTACTTACAAAGCAATATCACTCAGCAATGAAATCTATGTCATCAGGCCCTTAGCAGCACAATGAGTGGATTCAGGTATGATGATTCTAACTGAAATAAGTCACACAGAAAAAGAAACATCATAAGATATCAGTAATACACGGAATGTAAACTTGGCTACACAGGAACTGAATTCCAATACAGAACAGGGTCTCAAATTTAGAAAACCAACTTATGCTTGCTTAAGGGGAAAGGTGAGTTGGGGTGCTGCATAAAACCAGAGATTGAAATGAGCACAGATAAAGTTCCTTAAGCCAAATATGGAATAGACAAGAGCTACTCCTTGCTCAACGAAATGGACTCAACACCCCATATTAAACGCCTAAGAATGTACCTGACTAGTAAGTATCTTAAAACCTATGGATTGCTATGTCTCCAAAAGAGAATCAAGCGTGTGTACAGGGGCATAAACGCAGCAGTGATAGGATTGGAGAGGTTCGGTGAGCAAATGAAGACCCTTTGAAGTCATATTGCATGGTACCCATTCCACGGGTTTCAACTACCCAGGTTTAAGGTATTCTTCCTTCAGCTAAAACATGCATGTGGAACCCAGAGTATGATCAACCGTGTGAACGGGAGACGTGTTCAAATATGTCTCAGTTTTCCTCCCCTGGTACTCGGGTGCAACATTCCAGACGCTTTACTAACACTCTCCCCACTTGGAGAGTCAGCGCCTTTAACCACCTGTTTGGGCCAGTTTGCAATTTCTGCGGAAGATGAACAGGAATAGGGAGAACCAATGAGAGACTAGCTGGAGGTGTCTGGACGGGCAAATTTAACTCTCATTTCCCACCAGGAAGAGGAATTAACCAAAGGCTCAGCGTGCCGTGCCGGAACCAGATTAGGGCCTGAAGCCATCCTGCGCTGTTGCGGCCAGCTCACAAGAAAGCGAGTTGAAGATAGGAGCTCAGGGGCACTGTAATTCACAAACCTGCAGAGTTATAAATGACAGCTATCGTCCAAAAATATACTGAAGTAAGGCTGCCAAGAGGACTTGAAAGCGGGGCAGAATTGCAGGAAACCGATTTCAGGAGGTAGACTGGAATTGCATTGAAAGCATAGGAAAAGAGGCAGAACGTCCACAATGATGCACTTGGCCAAAAAGGGCGTATGCGTTTTTTCCTGAATATATTCAGGAAAAAACGCATACGCCCTTTTTGGCCAACCAAGCTAGCTTGCAAAGGAAATCTGCACTACAATGAAGTCTCACTTCCCCCCGGTCAAAAGGGCCATCTGCAAAAAGTGTAAAATCCAGAAAGGCAGGACAGGCCATGGAGAACTGGGAGCCTTGTTATGCTGATGGGCGGGATGTAAATTGCCAACAGACACTCGGGAGAAGTGTATGGTGTTTCCTGAAACATCTAAAAAACAAAGCAACAGAGCCTAGGGCACTTCCACTTATGGTCCAATAGTTTAGGGAAATTAAAATCAAAAAGACACAGCCACCCCAAAGTTTGGGACACCTCTGTTTACAAGAACCTCGTTTACCGTACAAGTTCAATGTCACAGAAAGTGAAAAATGGATAAAGAACCTGTGGTACTTATGTACAATGCAGTATCACTCAGCAATGAAATCTATGTCATCAGGCCCGTAGCAGCATAATGAGTGGATTCAGGTACGATGATTCTAACTGAAATAAGTCACACAGAAAAAGAAACATCATAAGATATCACTAATACACGGAATGTAAACTGGGCTACACTGGAACTGAATTACAGAACAGAACAGGGTCTCAAATTTAGAAAACCAACTTATGCTTGCTTAAGGGGAAAGGTGAGTTGGGGTGCTGCATAAAAGCAGAGATTGAAATGAGCACAGATAAAGTTCCTTAAGCCAAATACGGAATAGACAAGAGCTACTCCTTGCTCAACGAAATGGACTCAACACCGCATAATAAACGCCTAAGAATGTACCTGACTAGTAAGTATCTTAAATCCTATGGATTGCTATGTCTCCAAAAGAGAATCAAGCGTGTGTACAGGGGCATAAACGCAGCAGTGATAGGATTGGAGAGGTTCGGTGAGCAAATGAAGACCCTTTGAAGTCATATTGCATGGTACCCATTCCACGGGTTTCAACTACCCAGTTTTAAGGTATTGTTCCTTCAGCTAAAACATGCATGTGGAACCTAGAGTATGATCAACCATGTGATCGGGAGACGTGTTCAAATATGTCTCAGTTTTCGTACCCTGGTACTCGGGTGCAACATTCCAGACGCTTTACTAACACTCTCCCCACTTGGAGAGTCAGTGCCTTTAACCTCCTGTTTGGCCCAGTTTGCAATTTCTGCGGAAGATGAACAGGAATAGCGAGAACCAATGAGAGACTAGCTGGAGGTGTCTGGACGGGCAAATTTAACTCTCATTTCCCACCAGGAAGAGGAGTTAACCAAAGGTTCAGCGTGCCGTGCCGGAACCAGATTAGGGCCTGAAGCCATCCTGTGCTGTTGCGGCCAGCTCACAAGAAAGCGAGTTGAAGAATGGAGCTCAGGGGCACTGTAATTCACAAACCTGCAGAGTTATAAATGACAGCTATCGTCCAAAAATATACTGAAGTAAGGCTGCCAAGAGGACTTGAAAGCGGGGCAGAATTGCAGGAAACCGATTTCAGGAGGTAGACTGGAATTGCATTGAAAGCATAGGAAAAGAGGCAGAACGTCCACAATGATGCACTTGGCCAAAAAGGGCGTATGCGTTTTTTCCTGAATATATTCAGGAAAAAACGCATACGCCCTTTTTGGCCAACCAAGCAAGCTTGCAAAGGAAATCTGCACTACAATGAAGTCTCACTTCCCCCCGGTCAAAAGGGCCATCTGCAAAAAGTGTAAAATCCAGAAAGGCAGGACAGGCCATGGAGAACTGGGAGCCTTGTTATGCTGATGGGCGGGATGTAAATTGCCAACAGACACTCGGGAGAAGTGTATGGTGTTTCCTGAAACATCTAAAAAACAAAGCAACAGAGCCTAGGGCACTTCCACTTATGGTCCAATAGTTTAGGGAAATTAAAATCAAAAAGACACAGCCACCCCAAAGTTTGGGACACCTCTGTTTACAAGAACCTCGTTTACCGTACAAGTTCAATGTCACAGAAAGTGAAAAATGGATAAAGAACCTGTGGTACTTATGTACAATGCAGTATCACTCAGCAATGAAATCTATGTCATCAGGCCCGTAGCAGCATAATGAGTGGATTCAGGTACGATGATTCTAACTGAAATAAGTCACACAGAAAAAGAAACATCATAAGATATCACTAATACACGGAATGTAAACTGGGCTACACTGGAACTGAATTACAGAACAGAACAGGGTCTCAAATTTAGAAAACCAACTTATGCTTGCTTAAGGGGAAAGGTGAGTTGGGGTGCTGCATAAAAGCAGAGATTGAAATGAGCACAGATAAAGTTCCTTAAGCCAAATACGGAATAGACAAGAGCTACTCCTTGCTCAACGAAATGGACTCAACACCGCATAATAAACGCCTAAGAATGTACCTGACTAGTAAGTATCTTAAATCCTATGGATTGCTATGTCTCCAAAAGAGAATCAAGCGTGTGTACAGGGGCATAAACGCAGCAGTGATAGGATTGGAGAGGTTCGGTGAGCAAATGAAGACCCTTTGAAGTCATATTGCATGGTACCCATTCCACGGGTTTCAACTACCCAGTTTTAAGGTATTGTTCCTTCAGCTAAAACATGCATGTGGAACCTAGAGTATGATCAACCATGTGATCGGGAGACGTGTTCAAATATGTCTCAGTTTTCGTACCCTGGTACTCGGGTGCAACATTCCAGACGCTTTACTAACACTCTCCCCACTTGGAGAGTCAGTGCCTTTAACCTCCTGTTTGGCCCAGTTTGCAATTTCTGCGGAAGATGAACAGGAATAGCGAGAACCAATGAGAGACTAGCTGGAGGTGTCTGGACGGGCAAATTTAACTCTCATTTCCCACCAGGAAGAGGAGTTAACCAAAGGTTCAGCGTGCCGTGCCGGAACCAGATTAGGGCCTGAAGCCATCCTGTGCTGTTGCGGCCAGCTCACAAGAAAGCGAGTTGAAGAATGGAGCTCAGGGGCACTGTAATTCACAAACCTGCAGAGTTATAAATGACAGCTATCGTCCAAAAATATACTGAATTAAGGCTGCCAAGAGGACTTGAAAGCGGGGCAGAATTGCAGGAAACCGATTTCAGGAGGTAGACTGGAATTGCATTGAAAGCATAGGAAAAGAGGCAGAACGTCCACAATGATGCACTTGGCCAAAAAGGGCGTATGCGTTTTTTCCTGAATATATTCAGGAAAAAACGCATACGCCCTTTTTGGCCAACCAAGCAAGCTTGCAAAGGAAATCTGCACTACAATGAAGTCTCACTTCCCCCCGGTCAAAAGGGCCATCTGCAAAAAGTGTAAAATCCAGAAAGGCAGGACAGGCCATGGAGAACTGGGAGCCTTGTTATGCTGATGGGCGGGATGTAAATTGCCAACAGACACTCGGGAGAAGTGTATGGTGTTTCCTGAAACATCTAAAAAACAAAGCAACAGAGCCTAGGGCACTTCCACTTATGGTCCAATAGTTTAGGGAAATTAAAATCAAAAAGACACAGCCACCCCAAAGTTTGGGACACCTCTGTTTACAAGAACCTCGTTTACCGTACAAGTTCAATGTCACAGAAAGTGAAAAATGGATAAAGAACCTGTGGTACTTATGTACAATGCAGTATCACTCAGCAATGAAATCTATGTCATCAGGCCCGTAGCAGCATAATGAGTGGATTCAGGTACGATGATTCTAACTGAAATAAGTCACACAGAAAAAGAAACATCATAAGATATCACTAATACACGGAATGTAAACTGGGCTACACTGGAACTGAATTACAGAACAGAACAGGGTCTCAAATTTAGAAAACCAACTTATGCTTGCTTAAGGGGAAAGGTGAGTTGGGGTGCTGCATAAAAGCAGAGATTGAAATGAGCACAGATAAAGTTCCTTAAGCCAAATACGGAATAGACAAGAGCTACTCCTTGCTCAACGAAATGGACTCAACACCGCATAATAAACGCCTAAGAATGTACCTGACTAGTAAGTATCTTAAATCCTATGGATTGCTATGTCTCCAAAAGAGAATCAAGCGTGTGTACAGGGGCATAAACGCAGCAGTGATAGGATTGGAGAGGTTCGGTGAGCAAATGAAGACCCTTTGAAGTCATATTGCATGGTACCCATTCCACGGGTTTCAACTACCCAGTTTTAAGGTATTGTTCCTTCAGCTAAAACATGCATGTGGAACCTAGAGTATGATCAACCATGTGATCGGGAGACGTGTTCAAATATGTCTCAGTTTTCGTACCCTGGTACTCGGGTGCAACATTCCAGACGCTTTACTAACACTCTCCCCACTTGGAGAGTCAGTGCCTTTAACCTCCTGTTTGGCCCAGTTTGCAATTTCTGCGGAAGATGAACAGGAATAGCGAGAACCAATGAGAGACTAGCTGGAGGTGTCTGGACGGGCAAATTTAACTCTCATTTCCCACCAGGAAGAGGAGTTAACCAAAGGTTCAGCGTGCCGTGCCGGAACCAGATTAGGGCCTGAAGCCATCCTGTGCTGTTGCGGCCAGCTCACAAGAAAGCGAGTTGAAGAATGGAGCTCAGGGGCACTGTAATTCACAAACCTGCAGAGTTATAAATGACAGCTATCGTCCAAAAATATACTGAAGTAAGGCTGCCAAGAGGACTTGAAAGCGGGGCAGAATTGCAGGAAACCGATTTCAGGAGGTAGACTGGAATTGCATTGAAAGCATAGGAAAAGAGGCAGAACGTGCACAATGATGCACTTGGCCAAAAAGGGCGTATGCGTTTTTTCCTGAATATATTCAGGAAAAAACGCATACGGCCATTTTGGCCAACCAAGCAAACTTGCAAAGGAAATCTGTACTACAATGAAGTCTCACTTCCCCCCGGTCAAAAGGGCCATCTGAAAAAAGTGTAAAATCCAGAAAGGCAGGACAGGCCATGGAGAACTGGGAGCCTTGTTATGCTGATGGGCGGGATGTAAATTGCCAACAGACACTCGGGAGAAGTGTATGGTGTTTCCTGAAACATCTAAAAAACAAAACAACAGAGCATAGGGCACTTCCACTTATGGTCCAATAGTTTAGGGAAATTAAAATCAAAAAGACACAGCCACCCCAAAGTTTGGGACGCCTCTGTTTACAAGAACCTCGTTTACCGTACAAGTTCAATATCACAGAAAGTGAAAAATGGATAAAGAACTTGTGGTACTTATGTACAATGCAGTATCACTCAGCAATGAAATCTATGTCATCAGGCCCGTAGCAGCATAATGAGTGGATTCAGGTACGATGATTCTAACTGAAATAAGTCACACAGGAAAAGAAACATCATAAGATATCACTAATACACGGAATGTAAACTGGGCTACACAGGAACTGAATTACAGAACAGAACAGGGTCTCAAATTTAGAAAACCAACTTATGCTTGTTTAAGGGTAAAGGTGAGTTGGGGTGCTGCATAAAACCAGAGATTGAAATGAGCACAGATAAAGTTCCTTAAGACAAATATGGAATAGACAAGAGCTACTCCTTGCTCAACGAAATGGACTCAACACCGCATAATAAACGCCTAAGAATGTACCTGACTAGTAAGTATCTTAAATCCTATGGATTGCTATGTCTCCAAAAGAGAATCAAGCGTGTGTACAGGGGCATAAACGCAGCAGTGATAGGATTGGAGAGGTTCGGTGAGCAAATGAAGACCCTTTGAAGTCATATTGCATGGTACCCATTCCACGGGTTTCAACTACCCAGTTTTAAGGTATTGTTCCTTCAGCTAAAACATGCATGTGGAACCTAGAGTATGATCAACCATGTGATCGGGAGACGTGTTCAAATATGTCTCAGTTTTCGTACCCTGGTACTCGGGTGCAACATTCCAGACGCTTTACTAACACTCTCCCGACTTGGAGAGTCAGTCCCTTTAACCTCCTGTTTGGCCCAGTTTGCAATTTCTGCGGAAGATGAACAGGAATAGCGAGAACCAATGAGAGACTAGCTGGAGGTGTCTGGACGGGCAAATTTAACTCTCATTTCCCACCAGGAAGAGGAATTAACCAAAGGCTCAGCGTGCCGTGCCGGAACCAGATTAGGGCCTGAAGCCATCCTGCGCTGTTGCGGCCAGCTCACAAGAAAGCGAGTTGAAGAATGGAGCTCAGGGGCACTGTAATTCACAAACCTGCAGAGTTATAAATGACAGCTATCGTCCAAAAATATACTGAAGTAAGGCTGCCAAGAGGACTTGAAAGCGGGGCAGAATTGCAGGAAACCGATTTCAGGAGGTAGACTGGAATTGCATTGAAAGCATAGGAAAAGAGGCAGAACGTCCACAATGATGCACTTGGCCAAAAAGTGCGTATGCGTTTTTTCCTGAATATATTCAGGAAAAAACGCATACGCCCATTTTGGCCAACCAAGCAAACTTGCAAAGGAAATCTGTACTACAATGAAGTCTCACTTCCCCCCAGTCAAAAGGGCCATCTGAAAAAAGTGTAAAATCCAGAAAGGCAGGACAGGCCATGGAGAACTGGGAGCCTTGTTATGCTGATGGGTGGGATGTAAATTGCCAACAGACACTGGGGAGAAGTGTATGGTGTTTCCTGAAACATCTAAAAAACAAAGCAACAGAGCCTAGGGCACTTCCACTTATGGTCCTATAGCTTAGGGAAATTAAAATCAAAAAGACACAGCCACCCCGAAGTTTGGAACGGCTCTGTTTACAAGAACCTCGTTTACAGTACAAGTTCAACATCGCAGAAAGTGAAAAATGGTTAAAGAAGTTGTGGTATTTACTTACAAAGCAATATCACTCAGCAATGAAATCTATGTCATCAGGCCCTTAGCAGCACAATGAGTGGATTCAGGTATGATGATTCTAACTGAAATAAGTCACACAGAAAAAGAAACATCATAAGGTATCAGTAATACACGGAATGTAAACTTGGCTACACAGGAACTGAATTCCAATACAGAACAGGGTCTCAAATTTAGAAAACCAACTTATGCTTGCTTAAGGGGAAAGGTGAGTTGGGGTGCTGCATAAAACCAGAGATTGAAATGAGCACAGATAAAGTTCCTTAAGCCAAATATGGAATAGACAAGAGCTACTCCTTGCTCAACGAAATGGACTCAACACCCCATATTAAACGCCTAAGAATGTACCTGACTAGTAAGTATCTTAAAACCTATGGATTGCTATGTCTCCAAAAGAGAATCAAGCGTGTGTACAGGGGCATAAACGCAGCAGTGATAGGATTGGAGAGGTTCGGTGAGCAAATGAAGACCCTTTGAAGTCATATTGCATGGTACCCATTCCACGGGTTTCAACTACCCAGGTTTAAGGTATTCTTCCTTCAGCTAAAACATGCATGTGGAACCCAGAGTATGATCAACCGTGTGAACGGGAGACGTGTTCAAATATGTCTCAGTTTTCCTCCCCTGGTACTCGGGTGCAACATTCCAGACGCTTTACTAACACTCTCCCCACTTGGAGTGTCAGCGCCTTTAACCACCTGTTTGGCCCAGTTTGCAATTTCTGCGGAAGATGAACAGGAATAGGGAGAACCAATGAGAGACTAGCTGGAGGTGTCTGGACGGGCAAATTTAACTCTCATTTCCCACCAGGAAGAGGAATTAACCAAAGGCTCAGCGTGCCGTGCCGGAACCAGATTAGGGCCTGAAGCCATCCTGCGCTGTTGCGGCCAGCTCACAAGAAAGCGAGTTGAAGAAAGGAGCTCAGGGGCACTGTAATTCACAAACCTGCAGAGTTATAAATGACAGCTATCGTCCAAAAATATACTGAAGTAAGGCTGCCAAGAGGACTTGAAAGCGGGGCAGAATTGCAGGAAACCGATTTCAGGAGGTAGACTGGAATTGCATTGAAAGCATAGGAAAAGAGGCAGAACGTCCACAATGATGCACTTGGCCAAAAAGGGCGTATGCGTTTTTTCCTGAATATATTCAGGAAAAAACGCATACGCCCTTTTTGGCCAACCAAGCAAGCTTGCAAAGGAAATCTGCACTACAATGAAGTCTCACTTCCCCCCGGTCAAAAGGGCCATCTGAAAAAAGTGTAAAATCCAGAAAGGCAGGACAGGCCATGGAGAACTGGGAGCCTTGTTATGCTGATGGGCGGGATGTAAATTGCCAACAGACACTCGGGAGAAGTGTATGGTGTTTCCTGAAACATCTAAAAAACAAAGCAACAGAGCCTAGGGCACTTCCACTTATGGTCCAATAGTTTAGGGAAATTAAAATCAAAAAGACACAGCCACCCCAAGTTGGGGACGCCTCTGTTTACAAGAACCTCGTTTACAGTACAAGGTGAACATCGCAGAAAGTGAAAAATGGATAAAGAAGTTGTGGTATTTACTTACAAAGCAGTATCACTCAGCAATGAAATCTATGTCATCAGGCCCTTAGCAGCACAATGAGTGGATTCAGGTACCATGATTCTAACTGAAATAAGTCACACAGAAGAAGAAACATCATAAGATATCACTAATACACGGAATGTAAACTTGGCTACACAGGAACTGAATTCCAAAACAGAACAGGGTCTCAAATTTAGAAAACCAACTTATGCTTGCTTAAGGGGAAAGGTGAGTTGGGGTGCTGCATAAAACCAGAGATTGAAATGAGCACAGATAACGTTCTATAAGGCAAATATGGAATAGACAAGAGCTACTCCTTGCTCAACGAAATGGACTCAACACCCCATATTCAACGCCTAGGAATATACCTGCCTAGTAAGAATCATAAAAGCAATGGATTTATATATCTCTGTAAGAGAATCAAGAGTGTGTACAGCGGCATTAAAGCAGTGAAAATCAGCTAAATCCCATATTAAAAATAAATTTCTTAAACAAAACACAATGACAGTGAAATAGAGAGCAATACTTAAGTAATTCATTCAAGGCTTCTGATGCAACCTGCATTTACCATATCTACACCCAGAGCTGGGTGACACATAAGGCTGGACACTTGGGGCTCATAAGATTGGTGAGGTTCGGTGAGCAAATGCAGACCCTTTGAAGTCATATTGCATGGTACCCATTCCATGGGTCTCAACTCTCCAGGTTTAAGGGATTCTTCCTTCAGCTAAAACATGCATGTGGAATCCAGAGTATGATCCACCGTGTGATCGAGAAACGTGTTCAAATGTGTCTCACTTTTCGTTCCCTGGTACTCGGGTGCAACATTCCAGACACTTTACTAACACTCTCCCGACTTGGAGAGTCAGTCCTTTTAACCTCCTGTTTGGCCCAGTTTGCAATTTCTGCAGAAGATGAACAGGAATAGGGAGAACCAATGAGAGACTAGCTGGAGGTGTCTGGACGGGCAAATTTAACTCTCATTTCCCACAGGGAAGAGGAATAAACCAAAGGCTCAGCATGCCATGCCGGAACCAGATTAGGGCCTGAAGCAATCCTGCAGTGTTGTGGCCAGCTCAACAGAAAGCGAGTTGAAGAAAGGAGCTCAGGGGCACTGTAATTCACAAACCTGCAGATTTATAAATGACAGCTATTGTCCGAAAATATACTGAAGTAGGGCTGCCAAGAGGACTTGAATGCGGGGCAGAATTGCAGGAAACCGATTTCAGGAGGAATCGGAATTGGATTGCATTTAAAACACAGGAAAAGAGGAAGAACGTCGACAATGATGCACTTGGCCAAAAAGGGCGTATGTGTTTTTTCCTGAATATATTCAGGAAAAAACGCATACGCCCTTTTTGGCCAACCAAGCAAGCTTGCAAAGGAAATCTGCACTACAATGAAGTCTCACTTCCCCCCCCCCCCCCGGTCAAAAGGGCCATCTGAAAAAAGTGTAAAATCCAGAAAGGCAGAACAGGCCACGGAGAACTGGGAGCCTTGTTATGCTGATGGGCGGGATGTAAATTCCCAACAGCCGCTCTGTAGAAGTGTATGGTGTTTCCTGAAACATCTAAAAAACAAAGCAACAGAGCCTAGGGCACTTCCACTTATGGTCCTATAGCTTAGGGAAATTAAAATCAAAAAGACACAGCCACCCCAAAATTTGGGACGGCTCTTTTTACAGGAATCTCTTCTGCGGCACAAGTTAAATATCCCAGAGAGCAAATAATGGATAAAGAAGTTGCGGTACTTATGTACAACAGAATACCACTCAGCAATGAAATCTATGTCACCAGGCCCGTACCAGCATAATGAGTGGATTGAGGCACGATGATTCTAAGTGAAATAAGTCACACAGAAAAAGAAACATCATAAGGTATCACTAATACACGGAATGTGAACTTGGCTACACATGAACTGAATTACAAAACAGAACAGGGTCTCAAATTTAGAAAACCAACTTATGCTTGCTTAAGGGGGAAGGTGAGTTGGGGTGCTGCATAAAAGCAGAGTTTGAAATTAGCACAGATACCGTTCCATAAGCCAAATATGTAATAGACAAGACCTACCCCTTGCTCAACGAAATGGATTCAACAATGAGGTATCACCTCACACCTGGTAGAATAGGCATCATAGAAAATCTACAAACAAATAATGCTGGAAAGGGTGTGGAGAAAAGGAACCCTCTTCCACTATTGTTGGGAATATAAATTGATACAGTCATTATGGAGAACAATATGGAATTTCTTAAGAAACTAACAATAGAATTACCATATGATACAGCAATCCCAGTACTGGACATATACCCAGACAAAACCATAAATCAAAAAGAGTCATTCACCGCAATGTTCATTGCATCACTATTTACAATATCGAGGTAATGGAAGCAACCTAAATGCCCACAGACAGACGAATGCATAAAGCTGTGGTACATATATAAAATGGAATATTACTAAGCCATGAAAAGGAATGAAATTGGGTCATTTGTAGAGACGTCGATGGATCTAGAGACTGTCATACAGAGTGAAGTAAGTCAGAAAGAGAAAAACAAATCTGGTATATTCATGCATATATGTGGAACCTAGAAAAACTGTACAGATTAACCATTTTGCAAGGCATAAATAGAGCAACAGATGTAGACAACAAACGTATGGACAACAAGGGGGGAAAGCTGTTGGGGGGGTGGTGGTGGGAGGAGTTGAGAGACTGGGATTGGCATGTATACATTTATATGTATAAAATAGATAACCAATAAGAACCTGCTGTATAAAAATATAAAATAAAATTCAAAATTAAAAAGAAATAAAATTTAAAAAATAAAACAGAAAAAACAATTATTCCCTGCACATACATGTATTTATATGAATAAATTATTTCCATGCTTATATCTGTAAATACAAAAAAGAGGAATAAAATCTACCTTGAACCAAAAACGAAAAAGAGAAAAAAACACAGAACCCACCAGTTACACAGAGGAAAACCGTATCAGGGCACTTGCTCCAGTTGTAAACAATTCTGAAGTTGGTCAGTGGTGGGGAATCGTCTCCCATTCAGCCAGCAGCCCCCACGCAACAAGCGTCCTCATTGCAAAGCTGGGGCACCGTGCCGAGGCATCTGTGAGTAAACGTGAGCTGAGCCCCAGGCCAGTTGCTGCTGAACTATTCCCACCCGTCCCAGGTAAAACACCTGAATATATACAAGGACTTGAAAGCCTAGAGGAAGGGCCATAGAGCCACACGAGTGACAGCATGCCGGCCGACTTGGTGCCTGCAGGCCAGCCAGGATGGTCCTGGCCCTGGGTGCTCTTCTGGAAGATTTCCATTTCCCTGCCTGAGATACCCGTCCTGTCCCTGCCCCCACTGCTTTTTTCCTTCCTCACCTCTGCCCAGGGAGAAATTCCAGCAGCAGGTATGGGTGACACATCCTCTTCTTTAGCAGGTGGCAGCCTGGCAACTGCTGCAGAAAGTCCAGCAGAGCCCCACTCACACTGGGCCACCCACAAAGCCGTGGCCTCTCACTCCCTCCCACCAGCCCAGCCCCGAGACTGCTGACAGGGCAGAGAAAATGGCGTCAGGCACGGCTGCAGGGGCTCTTGCTGCCTGGAGTGGTATTTATATTGATCTCAACCCAGGCACACCTGGGGAGGGCTGGCCGGCACGGTAAGGCTGCCCAGGTCAGCCAATCATCACCCCTCAGGGGCTCACAGTTGCAGAAAATGGAACTTGCTGAACCGGCCAGGTCCAAGGAACAGGTGTGGGCTCCTGAGAGTCAGGATAGACAAGGGGCTGCAGCTTTGGCTTGTTTTCTAATCATTTTATCTGGCCCATGAGTGGGAGACAACTTCAAGAAAACCCTCTCCTAATGAGAGGAACCCAGGAGTCAGGGAAAGGAGGGGTGGGTGGTGGTTGGAGACAGAGGCCTGGTGCCCCGGGTGCAGTGGAAGTCTCTGGAAGACCAGGTGGAGGGAGGCCTCACGGAGTGATGCCCAGGGTCACAGACCTGTCGCAGCTGCTGTTTGTTAGTTCAAGTCCTGCTCTGAGGTGCTCTGTGTCAGCTCTGAGCGACAGGTGAGCTGGGGGTGCTCTGCAATGAGGGCTATGTGCACGGTTCCTGTGTGCCCAGCCCTGCCACGGTACCTGCAAGGGTAGCTCTGTATCCTGGGAGGGGCCTGATCACAAGAGCCCCGTGGGCTGGGGTGGGGGTGGGGTACCTGCCCAGGTGAGCTCCATATTCTGCGATTGGTCTGACCACGAGAGCCCCATGGGCTGCTGGGGACCTGGTAAAGGATGTCAGGACAGTCAGTGAAGCCACCGAGGATATACCTCCAGTTGCTCCTAATTCCTACACCCTGCTGGTCATTCTACCAACCACCAGGACATGGTATTCTGTATTAGTCTTCAATGATGCCTTCTTTTGTATTCCATTAGTCCCAGAGTCACAAGAAATTTTGGCTTGTGAGTGGCAGGACTCAACATACAACTAAAACAATACTTCCGGGCCGTCTGGCCCCAAGGGTGCAAAAATTCCCACACCGTCTTTGGGGAAAGCTTAGCTAAAGACCTAAAAGTTCTACCTCTGGAAAAGGAAACCCTCCTTCAATATGCAGACGACATTCTGATCGCCAGCCCTACTAAGGAGGCCTCTGAACTACCAAGCCAATAAAGGATAGAAGTTGTCCAAGAAAAAGCTCAAATATCACAGACTGCGGTGACCTGCCTGGGCTTCATTCTCACACAAGGTCAGAGAAGCCCATCCCAGGAAAGGGAAGAAACCATTTTCAGCCTTACCCCTTTCTAAAACTAGAAGACAGCTTAGGGGTTCCTGGGGAGGCCAGGGTTTGCTGCTTCTGGATCCCTAACTACAGTCTACTAGCTGGGCCTCTATATGAAACACTGAAAGGAAAAGATGATGATCCTTTTGAATAGAATCCAGAAGTGGCCTTTCAAGAATGGAAAGAGCAGTCAATTCAGACCCTTGCCCTGGAACTCCCTAATTTAGCTAAACCCTTTGACCTTTACATTCCCGGTGAAAGGTGAATCGCCATTGGAGAATTAGTGCAAAAACTGGGACCACTTGAAATGGAACAATGCAAGAATGCCATCCAGGTAGGATAAACTACGGTCACTAAGGAGCTTGGCCCACTGCCACATCTGGCCAAGATACTGGCGGTATCTAAAAACCTGGAAATCAGCAGCCCAAAAGGCCACCTCCCTCCTACGGGAAAAGGACCCCACGTGGTGATCCTAACCACCAACCATGCCCTGAAGTTGCAGGGTTCGCTCCGTGGGCACACCGACCTCGAGTGAGGAGGCCCTCCAACTCCAACATCCAGAGAGATAACCGGGGGCAACAGGGCACCATGACGACTCGTGTGAACATCACTTGACCTGGAGTTTCTCTCATAAAACAACAAGAGTGTGTCCCAAAAGAGTAGACTACTGCTTGCAGGACTTACTGCACCCAGAGGGGAGCTAATAATCTTGGCGGGGGAACAGTATACCACACTGTCACCATAGAAAAGCCTACAGACACCGTGATGATGGTGGCCAATAAGACCGGCTGGACTCCTGTTTACTTCAAAAGGCTGTTGACTCAGTAGCCATCATGGTCCTTATCACCACTGACCCTGGACTGTCTGGGAGTTGAGCGGGCAGGGCTCTGACACCTGGTGCTGTTTGTACGTTAATTCAGGGGCCTAATTGAAGAAAGCGCAGACTACTGGTCAGAGCATCTAGGCTGGCAGAAACGGTCAGCCTAAGGTGGCCGAACAAATGTGGGGCGGGGTGAAACCGGCCCCCACAGCGTCTCTGCACATCTCTTTCCTGGACCCTTAAAGGTCATTAGAATCTATAACACTTCCAATGCTGGTGCTCAGGTGGACGAGCAGGGAGGCAGGGGTCCTGGGGACAATCAACGTCACCGGGAGGCTGCTGGGGAGAAGCTCTGACCCTCGCCCCAGGGTATGAGGGCTCCCAACTCAGCACTCAGCAGTTACAGAAGAAGGGTCTGCACCCTCAGCACTCCAAGAATGAGGAACGGGACAAAAGGCAGAGGAGGGGTTTGTCCCCAGCAAAGCCCATTAAAAATCCCTGGGAGATAAAAATAGAATCTGGGCAATAAAGTCAAGTCTAACCTTTTTTATCCTTTGTGCTTTGTCTAATTTCACGTGCTCCTAGGGTCCCGCATGCAGAGGTTCCACACCCGGCACTTCAGACCAGATTTCCTAGTGCAGAATGGCTGGGTCGACACCTCAGCTCCTGGGGCCCAGTGCAGACTCCACGATATAGAGCCTGAGCTACAGCCAACCCGGCCCTCGAGAGCTCTGCCGCCTCCCTCCCTCCCACTGACTCTGACAGGATCTCTACACAGCAGCCCAGCCCACAGCCCACGGGGTAGTGCATGCTCTCACCTCTCCATTCTCTGATCAAAATATAAAGTTTCCTTTGCTTGTGAACCAAACTCAGTCTCGATCTGTTGGCCCCAATGACACTGGGCAGGGGGACACTTGTTGGGGTCCACTCTGGAGGATCAGTAACAGAAATTGAGACTATTGTAACCTCAATGAACAGATGTGTGAGCCAAACTGTAGTTAACATAGAACAGTGTATAAGGCTCGGGTAAAATAAGATGTTTCTAACACTTCCATCTGATATTTCCATCACTTTTTATAAGCAAGTTCAGTGAAAAGGTTTGTCTTATTTGTCAGGTCAATATTAGAGAAACGAAGTGATTTCTTTCCAAGGATGTACATCTAATAATCTTGGTTAAACCTTCAATCTTGTTTTAAATGCTTTTCCATTGAAAATGATACCTCTCTTTCAGCTCCCCCATTTCTGAGAAGTATAAAATCTTATAATTTATTATTACCAAAGGGGAAAGGTGGGAGGAGGGATAAATGAACAGTTTGGAATTAACACATACACACTGCTATGTATAAAATAGATCATCAACAAGGAACTACTGTATAGCACAGGGAACTACACTCAACATTTTGCAATAACCTATAAGGGGAAATAATCTGAAAAAGAATAGATATTTTTATTGACATCATCTATCAATGATAGTTAAAGTGTAGCCTAAGGGAAGCTGGTGGTGAGTGCTTCTGACCCTGAAGACTTCAATCATCTAAAGTTTGGACTCTGCCTACTTCCCAAGGCCCTTAATGAACATATGTGTAGCCGTAGCTTAAAAACTTCCCCAGTTTGGGTTTCGGGGAGACACTGATTTTGAAAAAGCCCTGGTGTTCTCCTTACATGAATGGGACTCTTCCTACTGCTAAAACATGTCTGTCACACCCAGAGGATGGTATACCGTCTGATCGGGAAGAGTTTGGAAAAGGCATCTCATCTCCTCATCTCCTGGTGCTCGGGTTCACCCCTCCAGCGTCTTTACTAACAGTCTCCCCACTTGGAGATGTCAGCACTGTCAACATCCTGTTGCGTACAGTTTGGAATTTGTCCAGAGGATGAAGCGGAAGGATGAGGAACAATGAGAGACAAGTCCTAGGTGTTCAGACAGGCACATGTCACTCTAATTTCCAATCAGGAAGACGAATTGACCAAAGGCTAGGGTTGCCCATGGAAACAGTATAGGGCTTGAGGAAATCCCGCTGCTTTGTGGCCAGTTCCCATAAACACAAGTTGAACAATGGAACTCAGGGGCAGTAAAATTCACAAAACTGCAGAGTTGAAAATATCCATCACTGAAAAATGTCTTGAGGAAAGTCAGAGAAAAGGACTTGTAAGCAAGGGAGAATGGCAGGAAAGGGATTTGAGGAGGTAGAAAGGACTCGCCATTAAGCACAAGAAAAGGAGCTGAACATTGCCAACATTGCCAACATTGCAGTTGGCCAAAAAGGGTGTATGCGTTTTTTTCTGTATATATTCAAGAAAAGGGCATACACTTTTTTAGCCAACCAAACAGGTGGGCACTGGAAGTCAATACTACAAAAGATATCACTTCGCATCAGTCAGAAGAGCCATCCTCATAAAGCGTAAACAACAGAAATGCAGGACAGGGCAACGAGAAGAGGGAGCCCTGTGAGACTTATAGTGGAAATGTATATTGCCAACGGCCATTCTGGAGAAGTGTATTGTGTTTACTAAAGCATCTAAAAAATGAGCTACAGAGCATAGGGCACTTGCACTCATGGGCGTATATCTTGGGAAAAACAAAAATCGAGAGGACACAGGCACCCCAATGTTTACCCCCTCTCTGTTTAAAAGATCCTCGACTAGGATATAACTTAAATGTCTCTGGAGGGAAAAAATGGATAGAGATGTGGTACTTAGGTAGAGTGGAATATTATTCAGCCTGGAAATCAATGAAATATGGCCAGTTGTAACAACTCCGGAGGAGTTACGTATGATCATTCTAAGTGACAGAATTCAAAAAGAAAAAGACACATATCATAAGATATCACTTAAAGGTGGAATCCAAAATGGCTACACATGAAATAAATTACAAAACAAAAACATAGTCAAATATGTAGAAAACACGCATAAGGCTGCTAAACGGGAAAGGTGGGGAGGGGTGAGGCATCATCCAGGAGGTTGAAATTAGCAAAGATACCATTCCAAATACCAAACTGATAATCAACAAGGCCTACACGGTAGCTAAAAGAACTGCACTCAGCACACTCAAGTCACCGGAAAAGAATATATACGACTGGTAAGAATCTGAAAAAGAATTTATTGATGACTCTCTGTACGTGAATCAAGTGGATGTACAGCAGCAAGAAACAGAGCTTTGAAAATCAGCTGTAACCAATATAGTAATAAATTGAAAAAAATAAACGACAGAGAGACAGAGAAAACCTCTTACAACTTTTCCTCAGGGACGGTGATGCAACATGGATTGAACACATCTAGACCCACAGCAGGATGAGACATAAGGCTGGAAACTGTTTGCGCTAAGAGAAATGTGAGGTTGGGTGAGGAAATGCACACCCTTTAAAGTAATACTACCTGGTACCCATTCAATGGGTCCCAAATCTGCAGGTTCAAGGGATCTTCCTACAGCTAAAACATGCATGGAAAACCCAGAGGACTGTACACCATGTGATCGGGAGATGTGTCTAAAATGCACCTCATTTATCCTCTCCTGGTGCTCCTGTTCACCATTCCAGCCATGTTACTTAGAATCTCCCCACTTGGAGAATCAGCACATTTAAACTTCTGTTTCACACATTTTGCAAATTGTGAGGAGGATGAACGGGAAGAGGGGGAACCAATGAGAGAATAGTTGTAGGGGTTTGGACGGGCACATATCACTCTAATTTCCCATTAAGAATAAGAATTAAAGAAAGGCTCAGCCTGCCTCGCCGGAGCCAAAATAGGGCCTGAAGCAATCCTGTGGGTTTGAGGACAGCTCACAAAAGAGCAACTTAAAAAATGGAGCTCAGGGTCACTGCAATTCACAAACCTGCAGAGTTATAAATGAAAACTAATGTCCAAAAATATGTTGAGGTAAGGCAAAGAAGAGGATCTGAATGCAAGACAGAATTGCAAGAAACAGATTTCAAGAGATAGATTGGACTCGTCTTTAATGCACATGAAAAGCGGCAGAATTTCGACAATGATGCAGTTGGCCCAAAAGGGCGTATGCGTTTTTTCCTGATTATATCCAGGAAAAAACGCATACGCACTTTATGGGCAACGAAGCAAGTAAGCAATGCAAATGTGCACAACAAAGAAGTCTCACTTCCCACCGGTCAAAAGGGCCATCCTAAAAAAGTGTAAAATCCAGAAAGGCAGGACAGGCCATGGAGAACAGGGAGCCTTTATACGCTGATGGGCAGTGTGTGAACTGCCGAGAGCCACTCTGGAGAAGTGTATGGTGGTTCCTAAATCATCTAAAAAACAGAGCTACAGAGCATAGGACACTTCCAATCATGGGAGTATATCTAGGGAAGTCTAAAAATCAACAAGACACAAGCACACCACAGTTTAGGGCTACTCTGTTTACAAGAACCTCAACTTCAGTACACCTTAAATATCCCAGGAAAGAGAACAATGGATAAAGAAGATGTGGTACTTATGTACAATGGAATATCTCTTCACCATGAAATCAATGTAATAAGGCTAGTAGAAGGATAAAGAGTGGATTTAGGTCCGATAATACTACTTGAAATAAGTCAAACAGAAAAAGAAACATATCATAAGATATCACTTATAGAGGGAGGGTAAATATGGCTGCACAAGAAATGAATTACAGAACAGAACAGTGTCTCACATTTAGAAAACACACTTATGTCAGCTTAAGGGGAAAGGAGAGGTAGGGTGATGCATAAAACCAGAGTTTGAAATTAGCACAGATACCGTTCAATAAACCAAATAGGTATTAGACAAGATCTACACCTTGCTCAATGAACTGGCCTCAACACACCCTATACACCGCAGAGAAATATATCTGAGTAATAAGAATCTTAAAACCCATGTATTGATATATCTCCATAAGGGAATCAAGTGTGTGCAGAGCGGCACAAACACAGCAGTGAAAATGAGCTAAACCCCATTATAGAAATAAATTTTAAAAAGAAAACGCTGAAACAATGAAAGAGAGAAAAATTCTTACAAAATTCGCTCAGGGGCTGTGATGCAACCTGGATTGCAACCTGGATTGACCACATATAAACCCACAGCTGGATAAGACATAAGGCTGGACACTTGGGGCTGAGAGGATTGGTGAGCTTTGGTGAGCAACTGCCGAAAGTTTAATGCAATACTTCATGCTACTCAGTCCAAGGGTCCCAACACTCCAGGTTGAAGGGAATCTTCCTACAGCTAAACCATGCTTGGGAAACCCAGCGACTGGTATACCATATGATCGGGAAAGGTTTCTAAAACGCACCTCATTTTTCCTCTCCTGGGGCTGCGGATCGACATTCCAGCCGCTTTACTAACAACATCCCCACATGGAGTCAATGCCTTTAAGTTCTGGTATCGCACAGTCTGCAGTTAGTGTGGAGGATGAATGGGAATAGGGGGAACCAGTGAGAAACAAGCTGTAGCGGTTTCAATGGGCACATGTCACTCTAATGCCACATCAGTAAGAAGAATTAACCAAAGGCACAGCAAGGTGCCCCAGAAGAAAAATAGGGCTTCAAGGAATCCTGTGGTTATGGGGCAAGACCACAAAAATAAGAGCTGAAAAGTGGGGCTAAGGGCCACCGCAATTCAAAAACCTGGAGAGTTATAAAGGCCAACTATTTTCAAAAAATATATTGAGGTAAGGCTATGAAGAGACATTGAAAGCAAGGCAGAAGTGCAGGAAACCGATTTCAGGAGGTAGACTGGAATTGCATTGAAAACATATGAAGAGAGTCAGAACCTCGACAATGATGTACTTGGCCAAAAAGGGCGTATGTGTTTTTTCCTGAATATATTCAGGAAAAAACGCATACACACTTTTTGGCCAACCAAGCAAGCTTGCAAAGGAAATCTGCACTACAATGAAGTCTCACTTCCCCCCGGTCAAAAGGGCCATCTGAAAAAAGTGTAAAATCCATAAAGGCACGACAGGGCATGGAGAACTGGGAGCCTTGTTATGCTGATGGGCGGGATGGAAATTGCCAACAGCCACTCTGGAGAAGTGTATGGTGTTTCCTGAAACATCTAAAAAACAAAGCAACAGAGCCTAGGGCACTTCCACTTATGGTCCTATAGATTAGGGAAATTAAAATTAAAAAGACACAGCCACCCCAAAGTTTGGGACGGCTCTGTTTACAAGAACCTCGTTTACGGTACAAGTTCAATATCGCAGAAAGTGAAAAATGGATAAAGAAGTTGTGGTACTTACGTACAATGCAATATCACTCAGCAATGAAATCTATGTCATCAGGCCCTTAGCAGCACAATGAGTGGATTCAGGTATGATGATTCTAACTGAAATAAGTCACACAGAAAAAGAAACATCATAAGATATCAGTAATACACGGAATGTAAACTTGGCTACTCAGGAACTGAATTACAGAACAGAACAGGGTCTCCAATTTAGAAAACCAACTTATGCTTGCTTAAGGGTAAAGGTGAGTTGGGGTGCTGCATAAAACCAGAGATTGAAATGAGCACAGATAAAGTTCCTTAAGCCAAATATGGAATAGACAAGAGCTACTCCTTGCTCAACGAAATGGACTCAACACCCCATATTAAACGCCTAAGAATATACCTGACTAGTAAGAATCTTAAAACGTATGGATGGCTATGTCTGAAAGAGAATCAAGCGTGTGTACAGGGGCATAAACGCAGCAGTGATAGGATTGGAGAGGTTCGGTGAGCAAATGAAGACCCTTTGAAGTCATATTGCATGGTACCCATTCCACGGGTTTCAACTACCCAGGTTTAAGGTATTCTTCCTTCAGCTAAAACATGCATGTGGAACCTAGAGTATGATCAACCATGTGATCGGGGGACGTGTTCAAATATGTCTCAGTTTTCGTACCCTGGTACTCGGGTGCAACATTCCAGACGCTTTACTAACACTCTCCCGACTTGGAGAGTCAGTCCCTTTAACCTCCTGTTTGGCCCAGTTTGCAATTTCTGCGGAAGATGAACAGGAATAGCGAGAACCAATGAGAGACTAGCTGGAGGTGTCTGGACGGGCAAATTTAACTCTCATTTCCCACCAGGAAGAGGAATTAACCAAAGGCTCAGCGTGCCGTGCCGGAACCAGATTAGGGCCTGAAGCCATCCTGCGGTGTTGCGGCCAGGTCACAAGAAAGCGAGTTGAAGAAAGGAGCTCAGGGGCACTGTAATTCACAAACCTGCAGAGTTATAAATGACAGCTATCGTCCAAAAATATACTGAAGTAAGGCTGCCAAAAGGAGTTGAAAGCGGGGCAGAATTGCAGGAAACCGGTTTCAGGATGTAGACTGGAATTGCATTGAAAGCATAGGAAAAGAGGCAGAAGGTCCACAAGAATGCACTTGGCCAAAAAGCGCTTATGCGTTTTTTCCTGAATATATTCAGGAAAAAACGCATACGCCCTTTTTGGCCAACCAAGCAAGCTTGCAAAGGAAATCTGCACTACAATGAAGTCTCACTTCCCCCCGGTCAAAAGGGTCATCTGAAAAAAGTGTAAAATCCAGAAAGGCAGGACAGGCCATGGAGAACTGGGAGCCTTGTTATGCTGATGGGCGGGATGTAAATTGCCAACAGACACTCGGGAGAAGTGTATGGTGTTTCCTGAAACATCTAAAAAACAAAGCAACAGAGCCTAGGGCACTTCCACTTATGGTCCTATAGCTTAGGGAAATTAAAATCAAAAAGATACAGCCACCCCAATGTTTGGGACGCCTCTGTTTACAAGAACCTCGTTTACCGTACAAGTTCAATATCACAGAAAGTGAAAAATGGATAAAGAACTTGTGGTACTTACGTACAATGCAGTATCACTCAGCAGTGAAATCTATGTCATCAGGCCCATAGCAGCACAATGAGTGGATTCAGGTACGATGATTCTAACTGAAATAAGTCACACAGAAAAAGAAACATCATAAGATATCAGTAATACACGGAATGTAAACTTGGCTACACAGGAACTGAATTACAGAACAGAACAGGGTCTCAAATTTAGAAAACCAACTTATGCTTGTTTAAGGGGAAAGGTGAGTTGGGGTGCTGCATAAAACCAGAGATTGAAATGAGCACAGATAAAGTTCCTTAAGCCAAATATGGAATAGACAAGAGCTACTCCTTGCTCAACGAAATGGACTCAACACCGCATATTAAACGCCTAAGAGTGTACCTGACTCTTAAGTATCTTAAAACCTATGGATTGCTATGTCTCCGAAAGAGAATCAAGCATGTGTACAGGGACATAAACGCAGCAGTGATAGGATTGGAGAGGTTCGGTGAGCAAATGAAGACCCTTTGAAGTCATATTGCATGGTACCCATTCCACGGGTTTCAACTACCCAGGTTTAAGGTATTCTTCCTTCAGCTAAAACATGCATGTGGAACCTAGAGTATGATCAACCATGTGATCGGGAGACGTGTTCAAATATGTCTCAGTTTTCGTACCCTGGTACTCGGGTGCAACATTCCAGACGCTTTACTAACACTCTCCCGACTTGGAGAGTCAGTCCCTTTAACCTCCTGTTTGGCCCAGTTTGCAATTTCTGCGGAAGATGAACAGGAATAGCGAGAACCAATGAGAGACTAGCTGGAGGTGTCTGGACGGGCAAATTTAACTCTCATTTCCCACCAGGAAGAGGAAATAACCAAAGGCTCAGCGTGCCGTGCCAGAACCAGATTAGGGCCTGAAGCCATCCTGTGGTGTTGCGGCCAGCTCACAAGAAAACGAGTTGAAGAAAGGAGCTCAGGGGCACTGTAATTCACAAACCTGCAGAGTTATAAATGACAACTATCGTCCAAAAATATACTGAAGTAAGGCTGCCAAGAGGACTTGAAAGCGGGGCAGAATTGCAGGAAACCGATTTCAGGAGGTAGACTGGAATTGCATTGAAAGCATAGGAAAAGAGGCAGAACGTCCACAATGATGCACTTGGCCAAAAAGGGCGTATGCGTTTTTTCCTGAATATATTCAGGAAAAAACGCATACGCCCTTTTTGGCCAACCAAGCAAGCTTGCAAAGGAAATCTGCACTACAATGAAGTCTCACTTCCCCCCGGTCAAAAGGGCCATCGGAAAAAAGTGTAAAATCCAGAAAGGCAGGACAGGCCATGGAGAACTGGGAGCCTTGTTATGCTGATGGGCGGGATGTAAATTGCCAACAGACACTCGGGAGAAGTGTATGGTGTTTCCTGAAACATCTAAAAAACAAAGCAACAGAGCCTAGGGCACTTCCACTTATGGTCCTATAGCTTAGGGAAATTAAAATCAAAAAGATACAGCCACCCCAAAATTTGGGACGCCTCTGTTTACAAGAACCTCGTTTACCGTACAAGTTCAATATCACAGAAAGTGAAAAATGGATAAAGAACTTGTGGTACTTACGTACAATGCAGTATCACTCAGCAGTGAAATCTATGTCATCAGGCCCGTAGCAGCACAATGAGTGGATTCAGGTACGATGATTCTAACTGAAATAAGTCACACAGAAAAAGAAACATCATAAGATATCACTAATACACGGAATGTAAACTTGGCTACACAGGAACTGAATTACAGAACAGAACAGGGTCTCAAATTTAGAAAACCAACTTATGCTTGTTTAAGGGGAAAGGTGAGTTGGGGTGCTGCATAAAACCAGAGATTGAAATGAGCACAGATAAAGTTCCTTAAGCCAAATATGGAATAGACAAGAGCTACTCCTTGCTCAACGAAATGGACTCAACACCGCATATTAAACGCCTAAGAATGTACCTGACTCTTAAGTATCTTAAAACCTATGGATTGCTATGTCTCCGAAAGAGAATCAAGCATGTGTACAGGGACATAAACGCAGCAGTGATAGGATTGGAGAGGTTCGGTGAGCAAATGAAGACCCTTTGAAGTCATATTGCATGGTACCCATTCCACGGGTTTCAACTACCCAGGTTTAAGGTATTCTTCCTTCAGCTAAAACATGCATGTGGAACCTAGAGTATGATCAACCATGTGATCGGGAGACGTGTTCAAATATGTCTCAGTTTTCGTACCCTGGTACTCGGGTGCAACATTCCAGACGCTTTACTAACACTCTCCCGACTTGGAGAGTCAGTCCCTTTAACCTCCTGTTTGGCCCAGTTTGCAATTTCTTCGGAAGATGAACAGGAATAGCGAGAACCAATGAGAGACTAGCTGGAGGTGTCTGGACGGGCAAATTTAACTCTCATTTCCCACCAGGAAGAGGAAATAACCAAAGGCTCAGCGTGCCGTGCCGGAACCAGATTAGGGCCTGAAGCCATCCTGCGGTGTTGCGGCCAGCTCACAAGAAAGCGAGTTGAAGAAAGGAGCTCAGGGGCACTGTAATTCACAAACCTGCAGAGTTATAAATGACAACTATCGTCCAAAAACATACTGAAGTAAGGCTGCCAAGAGGACTTGAAAGCGGGGCAGAATTGCAGGAAACCGATTTCAGGAGGTAGACTGGAATTGCATTGAAAGCATAGGAAAAGAGGCAGAACGTCCACAATGATGCACTTGGCCAAAAAGGGCGTATGCGTTTTTTCCTGAATATATTCAGGAAAAAACGCATACGCCATTTTTGGCCAACCAAGCAAGCTTGCAAAGGAAATCTGCACTACAATGAAGTCTCACTTCCCCCCGGTCAAAAGGGCCATCTGAAAAAAGTGTAAAATCCAGAAAGGCAGGACAGGCCATGGAGAACTGGGAGCCTTGTTATGCTGATGGGCGGGATGTAAATTGCCAACAGACACTCGGGAGAAGTGTATGGTGTTTCCTGAAACATCTAAAAAACAAAGCAACAGAGCCTAGGGCACTTCCACTTATGGTCCTATAGCTTAGGGAAATTAAAATCAAAAAGATACAGCCACCCCAATGTTTGGGACGCCTCTGTTTACAAGAACCTCGTTTACCGTACAAGTTCAATATCACAGAAAGTGAAAAATGGATAAAGAACTTGTGGTACTTACGTACAATGCAGTATCACTCAGCAGTGAAATCTATGTCATCAGGCCCGTAGCAGCACAATGAGTGGATTCAGGTACGATGATTCTAACTGAAATAAGTCACACAGAAAAAGAAACATCATAAGATATCAGTAATACACGGAATGTAAACTTGGCTACACAGGAACTGAATTACAGAACAGAACAGGGTCTCAAATTTAGAAAACCAACTTATGCTTGTTTAAGGGTAAAGGTGAGTTGGGGTGCTGCATAAAACCAGAGATTGAAATGAGCACAGATAAAGTTCCTTAAGCCAAATATGGAATAGACAAGAGCTACTCCTTGCTCAACGAAATGGACTCAACACCGCATATTAAACGCCTAAGAGTGTACCTGACTCTTAAGTATCTTAAAACCTATGGATTGCTATGTCTCCGAAAGAGAATCAAGCATGTGTACAGGGACATAAACGCAGCAGTGATAGGATTGGAGAGGTTCGGTGAGCAAATGAAGACCCTTTGAAGTCATATTGCATGGTACCCATTCCACGGGTTTCAACTACCCAGGTTTAAGGTATTCTTCCTTCAGCTAAAACATGCATGTGGAACCTAGAGTATGATCAACCATGTGATCGGGAGACGTGTTCAAATATGTCTCAGTTTTCGTACCCTGGTACTCGGGTGCAACATTCCAGACGCTTTACTAACACTCTCCCGACTTGGAGAGTCAGTCCCTTTAACCTCCTGTTTGGCCCAGTTTGCAATTTCTGCGGAAGATGAACAGGAATAGCGAGAACCAATGAGAGACTAGCTGGAGGTGTCTGGACGGGCAAATTTAACTCTCATTTCCCACCAGGAAGAGGAAATAACCAAAGGCTCAGCGTGCCGTGCCGGAACCAGATTAGGGCCTGAAGCCATCCTGCGGTGTTGCGGCCAGCTCACAAGAAAGCGAGTTGAAGAAAGGAGCTCAGGGGCACTGTAATTCACAAACCTGCAGAGTTATAAATGACAACTATCGTCCAAAAACATACTGAAGTAAGGCTGCCAAGAGGACTTGAAAGCGGGGCAGAATTGCAGGAAACCGATTTCAGGAGGTAGACTGGAATTGCATCGAAAGCATAGGAAAAGAGGCAGAACGTCCACAATGATGCACTTGGCCAAAAAGGGCGTATGCGTTTTTTCCTGAATATATTCAGGAAAAAACGCATACGCCCTTTTTGGCCAACCAAGCAAGCTTGCAAAGGAAATCTGCACTACAATGAAGTCTCACTTCCCCCCGGTCAAAAGGGCCATCTGAAAAAAGTGTAAAATCCAGAAAGGCAGGACAGGCCATGGAGAACTGGGAGCCTTGTTATGCTGATGGGCGGGATGTAAATTGCCAACAGACACTCGGGAGAAGTGTATGGTGTTTCCTGAAACATCTAAAAAACAAAGCAACAGAGCCTAGGGCACTTCCACTTATGGTCCTATAGCTTAGGGAAATTAAAATCAAAAAGATACAGCCACCCCAATGTTTGGGACGCCTCTGTTTACAAGAACCTCGTTTACCGTACAAGTTCAATATCACAGAAAGTGAAAAATGGATAAAGAACTTGTGGTACTTACGTACAATGCAGTATCACTCAGCAGTGAAATCTATGTCATCAGGCCCGTAGCAGCACAATGAGTGGATTCAGGTACGATGATTCTAACTGAAATAAGTCACACAGAAAAAGAAACATCATAAGATATCAGTAATACACGGAATGTAAACTTGGCTACACAGGAACTGAATTACAGAACAGAACAGGGTCTCAAATTTAGAAAACCAACTTATGCTTGTTTAAGGGTAAAGGTGAGTTGGGGTGCTGCATAAAACCAGAGATTGAAATGAGCACAGATAAAGTTCCTTAAGCCAAATATGGAATAGACAAGAGCTACTCCTTGCTCAACGAAATGGACTCAACACCGCATATTAAACGCCTAAGAGTGTACCTGACTCTTAAGTATCTTAAAACCTATGGATTGCTATGTCTCCGAAAGAGAATCAAGCATGTGTACAGGGACATAAACGCAGCAGTGATAGGATTGGAGAGGTTCGGTGAGCAAATGAAGACCCTTTGAAGTCATATTGCATGGTACCCATTCCACGGGTTTCAACTACCCAGGTTTAAGGTATTCTTCCTTCAGCTAAAACATGCATGTGGAACCTAGAGTATGATCAACCATGTGATCGGGAGACGTGTTCAAATATGTCTCAGTTTTCGTACCCTGGTACTCGGGTGCAACATTCCAGACGCTTTACTAACACTCTCCCGACTTGGAGAGTCAGTCCCTTTAACCTCCTGTTTGGCCCAGTTTGCAATTTCTGCGGAAGATGAACAGGAATAGCGAGAACCAATGAGAGACTAGCTGGAGGTGTCTGGACGGGCAAATTTAACTCTCATTTCCCACCAGGAAGAGGAAATAACCAAAGGCTCAGCGTGCCGTGCCGGAACCAGATTAGGGCCTGAAGCCATCCTGCGGTGTTGCGGCCAGCTCACAAGAAAGCGAGTTGAAGAAAGGAGCTCAGGGGCACTGTAATTCACAAACCTGCAGAGTTATAAATGACAACTATCGTCCAAAAACATACTGAAGTAAGGCTGCCAAGAGGACTTGAAAGCGGGGCAGAATTGCAGGAAACCGATTTCAGGAGGTAGACTGGAATTGCATCGAAAGCATAGGAAAAGAGGCAGAACGTCCACAATGATGCACTTGGCCAAAAAGGGCGTATGCGTTTTTTCCTGAATATATTCAGGAAAAAACGCATACGCCCTTTTTGGCCAACCAAGCAAGCTTGCAAAGGAAATCTGCACTACAATGAAGTCTCACTTCCCCCCGGTCAAAAGGGCCATCTGAAAAAAGTGTAAAATCCAGAAAGGCAGGACAGGCCATGGAGAACTGGGAGCCTTGTTATGCTGATGGGCGGGATGTAAATTGCCAACAGACACTCGGGAGAAGTGTATGGTGTTTCCTGAAACATCTAAAAAACAAAGCAACAGAGCCTAGGGCACTTCCACTTATGGTCCTATAGCTTAGGGAAATTAAAATCAAAAAGATACAGCCACCCCAATGTTTGGGACGCCTCTGTTTACAAGAACCTCGTGTACCGTACAAGTTCAATATCACAGAAAGTGAAAAATGGATAAAGAACTTGTGGTACTTACGTACAATGCAGTATCACTCAGCAGTGAAATCTATGTCATCAGGCCCGTAGCAGCACAATGAGTGGATTCAGGTACGATGATTCTAACTGAAATAAGTCACACAGAAAAAGAAACATCATAAGATATCAGTAATACACGGAATGTAAACTTGGCTACACAGGAACTGAATTACAGAACAGAACAGGGTCTCAAATTTAGAAAACCAACTTATGCTTGTTTAAGGGGAAAGGTGAGTTGGGGTGCTGCATAAAACCAGAGATTGAAATGAGCACAGATAAAGTTCCTTAAGCCAAATATGGAATAGACAAGAGCTACTCCTTGCTCAACGAAATGGACTCAACACCGCATATTAAACGCCTAAGAGTGTACCTGACTCTTAAGTATCTTAAAACCTATGGATTGCTATGTCTCCGAAAGAGAATCAAGCATGTGTACAGGGACATAAACGCAGCAGTGATAGGATTGGAGAGGTTCGGTGAGCAAATGAAGACCCTTTGAAGTCATATTGCATGGTACCCATTCCACGGGTTTCAACTACCCAGGTTTAAGGTATTCTTCCTTCAGCTAAAACATGCATGTGGAACCTAGAGTATGATCACCCATGTGATCGGGAGACGTGTTCAAATATGTCTCCGTTTTCGTACCCTGGTACTCGGGTGCAACATTCCAGACGCTTTACTAACACTCTCCCGACTTGGAGAGTCAGTCCCTTTAACCTCCTGTTTGGCCCAGTTTGCAATTTCTGCGGAAGATGAACAGGAATAGCGAGAACCAATGAGAGACTAGCTGGAGGTGTCTGGACGGGCAAATTTAACTCTCATTTCCCACCAGGAAGAGGAAATAACCAAAGGCTCAGCGTGCCGTGCCGGAACCAGATTAGGGCCTGAAGCCATCCTGCGGTGTTGCGGCCAGCTCACAAGAAAGCGAGTTGAAGAAAGGAGCTCAGGGGCACTGTAATTCACAAACCTGCAGAGTTATAAATGACAACTATCGTCCAAAAATATACTGAAGTAAGGCTGCCAAAAGGAGTTGAAAGCGGGGCAGAATTGCAGGAAACCGATTTCAGGAGGTAGACTGGAATTGCATCGAAAGCATAGGAAAAGAGGCAGAACGTCCACAATGATGCACTTGGCCAAAAAGGGCATATGCGTTTTTTCCTGAATATATTCAGGAAAAAACGCATACGCCCTTTTTGGCCAACCAAGCAAGCTTGCAAAGGAAATCTGCACTACAATGAAGTCTCACTTCCCCCCGGTCAAAAGGGCCATCTGAAAAAAGTGTAAAATCCAGAAAGGCAGGACAGGCCATGGAGAACTGGGAGCCTTGTTATGCTGATGGGCGGGATGTAAATTGCCAACAGACACTCGGGAGAAGTGTATGGTGTTTCCTGAAACATCTAAAAAACAAAGAAACAGAGCCTAGGGCACTTCCACTTATGGTCCTATAGCTTAGGGAAATTAAAATCAAAAAGATACAGCCACCCCAATGTTTGAGACGCCTCTGTTTACAAGAACCTCGTTTACCGTACAAGTTCAATATCACAGAAAGTGAAAAATGGATAAAGAACTTGTGGTACTTACGTACAATGCAGTATCACTCAGCAGTGAAATCTATGTCATCAGGTCCTCAGCAGCACAATGAGTGGATTCAGGTACGATGATTCTAACTGAAATAAGTCACACAGAAAAAGAAACATCATAAGATATCACTAATACACGGAATGTAAACTTGGCTACACAGGAACTGAATTACAGAACAGAACAGGGTCTCAAATTTAGAAAACCAACTTATGCTTGTTTAAGGGGAAAGGTGAGTTGGGGTGCTGCATAAAACCAGAGATTGAAATGAGCACAGATAAAGTTCCTTAAGCCAAATATGGAGTAGACAAGAGCTACTCCTTGCTCAACGAAATGGACTCAACACCGCATATTAAACGCCTAAGAATGTACCTGACTCTTAAGTATCTTAAAACCTATGGATTGCTATGTCTCCGAAAGAGAATCAAGCATGTGTACAGGGACGTAAACGCAGCAGTGATAGGATTGGAGAGGTTCGGTGAGCAAATGAAGACCCTTTGAAGTCATATTGCATGGTACCCATTCCACGGGTTTCAACTACCCAGGTTTAAGGTATTCTTCCTTCAGCTAAAACATGCATGTGGAACCTAGAGTATGATCAACCATGTGATCGGGAGACGTGTTCAAATATGTCTCAGTTTTCGTACCCTGGTACTCGGGTGCAACATTCCAGACGCTTTACTAACACTCTCCCGACTTGGAGAGTCAGTCCCTTTAACCTCCTGTTTGGCCCAGTTTGCAATTTCTGCGGAAGATGAACAGGAATAGCGAGAACCAATGAGAGACTAGCTGGAGGTGTCTGGACGGGCAAATTTAACTCTCATTTCCCACCAGGAAGAGGAAATAACCAAAGGCTCAGCGTGCCGTGCCGGAACCAGATTAGGGCCTGAAGCCATCCTGCGGTGTTGCGGCCAGCTCACAAGAAAGCGAGTTGAAGAAAGGAGCTCAGGGGCACTGTAATTCACAAACCTGCAGAGTTATAAATGACAACTATCGTCCAAAAATATACTGAAGTAAGGCTGCCAAGAGGACTTGAAAGCGGGGCAGAATTGCAGGAAACCGATTTCAGGAGGTAGACTGGAATTGCATCGAAAGCATAGGAAAAGAGGCAGAACGTCCACAATGATGTACTTGGCCAAAAAGGGCGTATGCGTTTTTTCCTGAATATATTCAGGAAAAAACGCATACGTACTTTTTGGCCAACCAAGCAAGCTTGCAAAGGAAATCTGCACTACAATGAAGTCTCACTTCCCCCCGGTCAAAAGGGCCATCTGAAAAAAGTGTAAAATCCAGAAAGGCAGGACAGGCCATGGAGAACTGGGAGCCTTGTTATGCTGATGGGCGGGATGTACATTGCCAACAGACACTCGGGAGAAGTGTATGGTGTTTCCTGAAACATCTAAAAAACAAAGCAACAGAGCCTAGGGCACTTCCACTTATGGTCCTATAGCTTAGGGAAATTAAAATCAAAAAGATACAGCCACCCCAATGTTTGGGACGCCTCTGTTTACAAGAACCTCGTTTACCGTACAAGTTCAATATCACAGAAAGTGAAAAATGGATAAAGAACTTGTGGTACTTACGTACAATGCAGTATCACTCAGCAGTGAAATCTATGTCATCAGGCCCGTAGCAGCACAATGAGTGGATTCAGGTACGATGATTCTAACTGAAATAAGTCACACAGAAAAAGAAACATCATAAGATATCAGTAATACACGGAATGTAAACTTGGCTACACAGGAACTGAATTACAGAACAGAACAGGGTCTCAAATTTAGAAAACCAACTTATGCTTGTTTAAGGGGAAAGGTGAGTTGGGGTGCTGCATAAAACCAGAGATTGAAATGAGCACAGATAAAGTTCCTTAAGCCAAATATGGAATAGACAAGAGCTACTCCTTGCTCAACGAAATGGACTCAACACCGCATATTAAACGCCTAAGAGTGTACCTGACTCTTAAGTATCTTAAAACCTATGGATTGCTATGTCTCCGAAAGAGAATCAAGCATGTGTACAGGGACATAAACGCAGCAGTGATAGGATTGGAGAGGTTCGGTGAGCAAATGAAGACCCTTTGAAGTCATATTGCATGGTACCCATTCCACGGGTTTCAACTACCCAGGTTTAAGGTATTCTTCCTTCAGCTAAAACATGCATGTGGAACCTAGAGTATGATCAACCATGTGATCGGGAGACGTGTTCAAATATGTCTCAGTTTTCGTACCCTGGTACTCGGGTGCAACATTCCAGACGCTTTACTAACACTCTCCCGACTTGGAGAGTCAGTCCCTTTAACCTCCTGTTTGGCCCAGTTTGCAATTTCTGCGGAAGATGAACAGGAATAGCGAGAACCAATGAGAGACTAGCTGGAGGTGTCTGGACGGGCAAATTTAACTCTCATTTCCCACCAGGAAGAGGAAATAACCAAAGGCTCAGCGTGCCGTGCCGGAACCAGATTAGGGCCTGAAGCCATCCTGCGCTGTTGCGGCCAGCTCACAAGAAAACGAGTTGAAGAAAGGAGCTCAGGGGCACTGTAATTCACAAACCTGCAGAGTTATAAATGACAACTATCGTCCAAAAATATACTGAAGTAAGGCTGCCAAGAGGACTTGAAAGCGGGGCAGAATTGCAGGAAACCGATTTCAGGAGGTAGACTGGAATTGCATTGAAAGCATAGGAAAAGAGGCAGAACGTCCACAATGATGCACTTGGCCAAAAAGGGCGTATGCGTTTTTTCCTGAATATATTCAGGAAAAAACGCATACGCCCTTTTTGGCCAACCAAGCAAGCTTGCAAAGGAAATCTGCACTACAATGAAGTCTCACTTCCCCCCGGTCAAAAGGGCCATCTGAAAAAAGTGTAAAATCCAGAAAGGCAGGACAGGCCATGGAGAACTGGGAGCCTTGTTATGCTGATGGGCGGGATGTAAATTGCCAACAGACACTCGGGAGAAGTGTATGGTGTTTCCTGAAACATCTAAAAAACAAAGCAACAGAGCCTAGGGCACTTCCACTTATGGTCCTATAGCTTAGGGAAATTAAAATCAAAAAGATACAGCCACCCCAATGTTTGGGACGCCTCTGTTTACAAGAACCTCGTTTACCGTACAAGTTCAATATCACAGAAAGTGAAAAATGGATAAAGAACTTGTGGTACTTACGTACAATGCAGTATCACTCAGCAGTGAAATCTATGTCATCAGGCCCGTAGCAGCATAATGAGTGGATTCAGGTACGATGATTCTAACTGAAATAAGTCACACAGAAAAAGAAACATCATAAGATATCAGTAATACACGGAATGTAAACTTGGCTACACAGGAACTGAATTACAGAACAGAACAGGGTCTCAAATTTAGAAAACCAACTTATGCTTGTTTAAGGGGAAAGGTGAGTTGGGGTGCTGCATAAAACCAGAGATTGAAATGAGCACAGATAAAGTTCCTTAAGCCAAATATGGAATAGACAAGAGCTACTCCTTGCTCAACGAAATGGACTCAACACCGCATATTAAACGCCTAAGAGTGTACCTGACTCTTAAGTATCTTAAAACCTATGGATTGCTATGTCTCCGAAAGAGAATCAAGCATGTGTACAGGGACATAAACGCAGCAGTGATAGGATTGGAGAGGTTCGGTGAGCAAATGAAGACCCTTTGAAGTCATATTGCATGGTACCCATTCCACGGGTTTCAACTACCCAGGTTTAAGGTATTCTTCCTTCAGCTAAAACATGCATGTGGAACCTAGAGTATGATCAACCATGTGATCGGGAGACGTGTTCAAATATGTCTCAGTTTTCGTACCCTGGTACTGGGGTGCAACATTCCAGACGCTTTACTAACACTCTCCCGACTTGGAGAGTCAGTCCCTTTAACCTCCTGTTTGGCCCAGTTTGCAATTTCTGCGGAAGATGAACAGGAATAGCGAGAACCAATGAGAGACTAGCTGGAGGTGTCTGGACGGGCAAATTTAACTCTCATTTCCCACCAGGAAGAGGAAATAACCAAAGGCTCAGCGTGCCGTGCCGGAACCAGATTAGGGCCTGAAGCCATCCTGCGGTGTTGCGGCCAGCTCACAAGAAAACGAGTTGAAGAAAGGATCTCAGGGGCACTGTAATTCACAAACCTGCAGAGTTATAAATGACAACTATCGTCCAAAAATATACTGAAGTAAGGCTGCCAAGAGGACTTGAAAGCAGGGCAGAATTGCAGGAAACCGATTTCAGGAGGTAGACTGGAATTGCATTGAAAGCATAGGAAAAGAGGCAGAACGTCCACAATGATGCACTTGGCCAAAAAGGGCGTATGCGTTTTTTCCTGAATATATTCAGGAAAAAACGCATACGCGCTTTTTGGCCAACCAAGCAAGCTTGCAAAGGAAATCTGCACTACAATGAAGTCTCACTTCCCCCCGGTCAAAAGGGCCATCTGAAAAAAGTGTAAAATCCAGAAAGGCAGGACAGGCCATGGAGAACTGGGAGCCTTGTTATGCTGATGGGCGGGATGTAAATTGCCAACAGACACTCGGGAGAAGTGTATGGTGTTTCCTGAAACATCTAAAAAACAAAGCAACAGAGCCTAGGGCACTTCCACTTATGGTCCTATAGCTTAGGGAAATTAAAATCAAAAAGATACAGCCACCCCAATGTTTGGGACGCCTCTGTTTACAAGAACCTCGTTTACCGTACAAGTTCAATATCACAGAAAGTGAAAAATGGATAAAGAACTTGTGGTACTTACGTACAATGCAGTATCACTCAGCAGTGAAATCTATGTCATCAGGCCCGTAGCAGCACAATGAGTGGATTCAGGTACGATGATTCTAACTGAAATAAGTCACACAGAAAAAGAAACATCATAAGATATCAGTAATACACGGAATGTAAACTTGGCTACACAGGAACTGAATTACAGAACAGAACAGGGTCTCAAATTTAGAAAACCAACTTATGCTTGTTTAAGGGGAAAGGTGAGTTGGGGTGCTGCATAAAACCAGAGATTGAAATGAGCACAGATAAAGTTCCTTAAGCCAAATATGGAATAGACAAGAGCTACTCCTTGCTCAACGAAATGGACTCAACACCGCATATTAAACGCCTAAGAGTGTACCTGACTCTTAAGTATCTTAAAACCTATGGATTGCTATGTCTCCGAAAGAGAATCAAGCATGTGTACAGGGACATAAACGCAGCAGTGATAGGATTGGAGAGGTTCGGTGAGCAAATGAAGACCCTTTGAAGTCATATTGCATGGTACCCATTCCACGGGTTTCAACTACCCAGGTTTAAGGTATTCTTCCTTCAGCTAAAACATGCATGTGGAACCTAGAGTATGATCAACCATGTGATCGGGAGACGTGTTCAAATATGTCTCAGTTTTCGTACCCTGGTACTCGGGTGCAACATTCCAGACGCTTTACTAACACTCTCCCGACTTGGAGAGTCAGTCCCTTTAACCTCCTGTTTGGCCCAGTTTGCAATTTCTGCGGAAGATGAACAGGAATAGCGAGAACCAATGAGAGACTAGCTGGAGGTGTCTGGACGGGCAAATTTAACTCTCATTTCCCACCAGGAAGAGGAAATAACCAAAGGCTCAGCGTGCCGTGCCGGAACCAGTTTAGGGCCTGAAGCCATCCTGCAGTGTTGCGGCCAGCTCACAAGAAAGCTAGTTGAAGAAAGGATCTCAGGGGCACTGTAATTCACAAACCTGCAGAGTTATAAATGACAACTATCGTCCAAAAATATACTGAAGTAAGGCTGCCAAGAGGACTTGAAAGCGGGGCAGAATTGCAGGAAACCGATTTCAGGAGGTAGACTGGAATTGCATTGAAAGCATAGGAAAAGAGGCAGAACGTCCACAATGATGCACTTGGCCAAAAAGGGCGTATGCGTTTTTTCCTGAATATATTCAGGAAAAAACGCATACGCCCTTTTTGGCCAACCAAGCAAGCTTGCAAAGGAAATCTGCACTACAATGAAGTCTCACTTCCCCCCGGTCAAAAGGGCCATCTGAAAAAAGTGTAAAATCCAGAAAGGCAGGACAGGCCATGGAGAACTGGGAGCCTTGTTATGCTGATGGGCGGGATGTAAATTGCCAACAGACACTCGGGAGAAGTGTATGGTGTTTCCTGAAACATCTAAAAAACAAAGCAACAGAGCCTAGGGCACTTCCACTTATGGTCCTATAGCTTAGGGAAATTAAAATCAAAAAGATACAGCCACCCCAATGTTTGGGACGCCTCTGTTTACAAGAACCTCATTTACCGTACAAGTTCAATATCACAGAAAGTGAAAAATGGATAAAGAACTTGTGGTACTTACGTACAATGCAGTATCACTCAGCAGTGAAATCTATGTCATCAGGCCCGTAGCAGCACAATGAGTGGATTCAGGTACGATGATTCTAACTGAAATAAGTCACACAGAAAAAGAAACATCATAAGATATCAGTAATACACGGAATGTAAACTTGGCTACACAGGAACTGAATTACAGAACAGAACAGGGTCTCAAATTTAGAAAACCAACTTATGCTTGTTTAAGGGGAAAGGTGAGTTGGGGTGCTGCATAAAACCAGAGATTGAAATGAGCACAGATAAAGTTCCTTAAGCCAAATATGGAATAGACAAGAGCTACTCCTTGCTCAACGAAATGGACTCAACACCGCATATTAAACGCCTAAGAGTGTACCTGACTCTTAAGTATCTTAAAACCTATGGATTGCTATGTCTCCGAAAGAGAATCAAGCATGTGTACAGGGACATAAACGCAGCAGTGATAGGATTGGAGAGGTTCGGTGAGCAAATGAAGACCCTTTGAAGTCATATTGCATGGTACCCATTCCATGGGTTTCAACTACCCAGGTTTAAGGTATTCTTCCTTCAGCTAAAACATGCATGTGGAACCTAGAGTATGATCAACCATGTGATCGGGAGACGTGTTCAAATATGTCTCAGTTTTCGTACCCTGGTACTCGGGTGCAACATTCCAGACGCTTTACTAACACTCTCCCGACTTGGAGAGTCAGTCCCTTTAACCTCCTGTTTGGCCCAGTTTGCAATTTCTGCGGAAGATGAACAGGAATAGCGAGAACCAATGAGAGACTAGCTGGAGGTGTCTGGACGGGCAAATTTAACTCTCATTTCCCACCAGGAAGAGGAAATAACCAAAGGCTCAGCGTGCCGTGCCGGAACCAGATTAGGGCCTGAAGCCATCCTGCGGTGTTGCGGCCAGCTCACAAGAAAGCGAGTTGAAGAAAGGAGCTCAGGGGCACTGTAATTCACAAACCTGCAGAGTTATAAATGACAACTATCGTCCAAAAATATACTGAAGTAAGGCTGCCAAGAGGACTTGAAAGCGGGGCAGAATTGCAGGAAACCGATTTCAGGAGGTAGACTGGAATTGCATCGAAAGCATAGGAAAAGAGGCAGAACGTCCACAATGATGCACTTGGCCAAAAAGGGCGTATGCGTTTTTTCCTGAATATATTCAGGAAAAAACGCATACGCCCTTTTTGGCCAACCAAGCAAGCTTGCAAAGGAAATCTGCACTACAATGAAGTCTCACTTCCCCCCGGTCAAAAGGGCCATCTGAAAAAAGTGTAAAATCCAGAAAGGCAGGACAGGCCATGGAGAACTGGGAGCCTTGTTATGCTGATGGGCGGGATGTAAATTGCCAACAGACACTCGGGAGAAGTGTATGGTGTTTCCTGAAACATCTAAAAAACAAAGCAACAGAGCCTAGGGCACTTCCACTTATGGTCCTATAGCTTAGGGAAATTAAAATCAAAAAGATACAGCCACCCCAATGTTTGGGACGCCTCTGTTTACAAGAACCTCGTTTACCGTACAAGTTCAATATCACAGAAAGTGAAAAATGGATAAAGAACTTGTGGTACTTACGTACAATGCAGTATCACTCAGCAGTGAAATCTATGTCATCAGGCCCGTAGCAGCACAATGAGTGGATTCAGGTACGATGATTCTAACTGAAATAAGTCACACAGAAAAAGAAACATCATAAGATATCAGTAATACACGGAATGTAAACTTGGCTACACAGGAACTGAATTACAGAACAGAACAGGGTCTCAAATTTAGAAAACCAACTTATGCTTGTTTAAGGGGAAAGGTGAGTTGGGGTGCTGCATAAAACCAGAGATTGAAATGAGCACAGATAAAGTTCCTTAAGCCAAATATGGAATAGACAAGAGCTACTCCTTGCTCAACGAAATGGACTCAACACCGCATATTAAACGCCTAAGAGTGTACCTGACTCTTAAGTATCTTAAAACCTATGGATTGCTATGTCTCTGAAAGAGAATCAAGCATGTGTACAGGGACGTAAACGCAGCAGTGATAGGATTGGAGAGGTTCGGTGAGCAAATGAAGACCCTTTGAAGTCATATTGCATGGTACCCATTCCACGGGTTTCAACTACCCAGGTTTAAGGTATTCTTCCTTCAGCTAAAACATGCATGTGGAACCTAGAGTATGATCAACCATGTGATCGGGAGACGTGTTCAAATATGTCTCAGTTTTCGTACCCTGGTACTCGGGTGCAACATTCCAGACGCTTTACTAACACTCTCCCGACTTGGAGAGTCAGTCCCTTTAACCTCCTGTTTGGCCCAGTTTGCAATTTCTGCGGAAGATGAACAGGAATAGCGAGAACCAATGAGAGACTAGCTGGAGGTGTCTGGACGGGCAAATTTAACTCTCATTTCCCACCAGGAAGAGGAAATAACCAAAGGCTCAACGTGCCGTGCCGGAACCAGATTAGGGCCTGAAGCCATCCTGCGATGTTGCGGCCAGCTCACAAGAAAGCGAGTTGAAGAAAGGAGCTCAGGGGCACTGTAATTCACAAACCTGCAGAGTTATAAATGACAACTATCGTCCAAAAATATACTGAAGTAAGGCTGCCAAGAGGACTTGAAAGCGGGGCAGAATTGCAGGAAACCGATTTCAGGAGGTAGACTGGAATTGCATCGAAAGCATAGGAAAAGAGGCAGAACGTCCACAATGATGCACTTGGCCAAAAAGGGCGTATGCGTTTTTCCCTGAATATATTCAGGAAAAAACGCATACGCCCTTTTTGGCCAACCAAGCAAGCTTGCAAAGGAAATCTGCACTACAATGAAGTCTCACTTCCCCCCGGTCAAAAGGGCCATCTGAAAAAAGTGTAAAATCCAGAAAGGCAGGACAGGCCATGGAGAACTGGGAGCCTTGTTATGCTGATGGGCGGGATGTAAATTGCCAACAGACACTCGGGAGAAGTGTATGGTGTTTCCTGAAACATCTAAAAAACAAAGCAACAGAGCCTAGGGCACTTCCACTTATGGTCCTATAGCTTAGGGAAATTAAAATCAAAAAGATACAGCCACCCCAATGTTTGGGACGCCTCTGTTTACAAGAACCTCGTTTACCGTACAAGTTCAATATCACAGAAAGTGAAAAATGGATAAAGAACTTGTGGTACTTACGTACAATGCAGTATCACTCAGCAGTGAAATCTATGTCATCAGGCCCGTAGCAGCACAATGAGTGGATTCAGGTACGATGATTCTAACTGAAATAAGTCACACAGAAAAAGAAACATCATAAGATATCAGTAATACACGGAATGTAAACTTGGCTACACAGGAACTGAATTACAGAACAGAACAGGGTCTCAAATTTAGAAAACCAACTTATGCTTGTTTAAGGGGAAAGGTGAGTTGGGGTGCTGCATAAAACCAGAGATTGAAATGAGCACAGATAAAGTTCCTTAAGCCAAATATGGAATAGACAAGAGCTACTCCTTGCTCAACGAAATGGACTCAACACCGCATATTAAACGCCTAAGAGTGTACCTGACTCTTAAGTATCTTAAAACCTATGGATTGCTATGTCTCCGAAAGAGAATCAAGCATGTGTACAGGGACATAAACGCAGCAGTGATAGGATTGGAGAGGTTCGGTGAGCAAATGAAGACCCTTTGAAATCATATTGCATGGTACCCATTCCACGGGTTTCAACTACCCAGGTTTAAGGTATTCTTCCTTCAGCTAAAACATGCATGTGGAACCTAGAGTATGATCAACCATGTGATCGGGAGACGTGTTCAAATATGTCTCAGTTTTCGTACCCTGGTACTCGGGTGCAACATTCCAGACGCTTTACTAACACTCTCCCGACTTGGAGAGTCAGTCCCTTTAACCTCCTGTTTGGCCCAGTTTGCAATTTCTGCGGAAGATGAACAGGAATAGCGAGAACCAATGAGAGACTAGCTGGAGGTGTCTGGACGGGCAAATTTAACTCTCATTTCCCACCAGGAAGAGGAAATAACCAAAGGCTCAGCGTGCCGTGCCGGAACCAGATTAGGGCCTGAAGCCATCCTGCGGTGTTGCGGCCAGCTCACAAGAAAGCGAGTTGAAGAAAGGAGCTCAGGGGCACTGTAATTCACAAACCTGCAGAGTTATAAATGACAACTATCGTCCAAAAATATACTGAAGTAAGGCTGCCAAGAGGACTTGAAAGCGGGGCAGAATTGCAGGAAACCGATTTCAGGAGGTAGACTGGAATTGCATCGAAAGCATAGGAAAAGAGGCAGAACGTCCACAATGATGCACTTGGCCAAAAAGGGCGTATGCGTTTTTTCCTGAATATATTCAGGAAAAAACGCATACGCCCTTTTTGGCCAACCAAGCAAGCTTGCAAAGGAAATCTGCACTACAATGAAGTCTCACTTCCCCCCGGTCAAAAGGGCCATCTGAAAAAAGTGTAAAATCCAGAAAGGCAGGACAGGCCATGGAGAACTGGGAGCCTTGTTATGCTGATGGGCGGGATGTAAATTGCCAACAGACACTCGGGAGAAGTGTATGGTGTTTCCTGAAACATCTAAAAAACAAAGCAACAGAGCCTAGGGCACTTCCACTTATGGTCCTATAGCTTAGGGAAATTAAAATCAAAAAGATACAGCCACCCCAATGTTTGGGACGCCTCTGTTTACAAGAACCTCGTTTACCGTACAAGTTCAATATCACAGAAAGTGAAAAATGGATAAAGAACTTGTGGTACTTACGTACAATGCAGTATCACTCAGCAGTGAAATCTATGTCATCAGGCCCGTAGCAGCACAATGAGTGGATTCAGGTACGATGATTCTAACTGAAATAAGTCACACAGAAAAAGAAACATCATAAGATATCAGTAATACACGGAATGTAAACTTGGCTACACAGGAACTGAATTACAGAACAGAACAGGGTCTCAAATTTAGAAAACCAACTTATGCTTGTTTAAGGGGAAAGGTGAGTTGGGGTGCTGCATAAAACCAGAGATTGAAATGAGCACAGATAAAGTTCCTTAAGACAAATATGGAATAGACAAGAGCTACTCCTTGCTCAACGAAATGGACTCAACACCGCATATTAAACGCCTAAGAGTGTACCTGACTCTTAAGTATCTTAAAACCTATGGATTGCTATGTCTCCGAAAGAGAATCAAGCATGTGTACAGGGACATAAACGCAGCAGTGATAGGATTGGAGAGGTTCGGTGAGCAAATGAAGACCCTTTGAAGTCATATTGCATGGTACCCATTCCACGGGTTTCAACTACCCAGGTTTAAGGTATTCTTCCTTCAGCTAAAACATGCATGTGGAACCTAGAGTATGATCAACCATGTGATCGGGAGACGTGTTCAAATATGTCTCAGTTTTCGTACCCTGGTACTCGGGTGCAACATTCCAGACGCTTTACTAACACTCTCCCGACTTGGAGAGTCAGTCCCTTTAACCTCCTGTTTGGCCCAGTTTGCAATTTCTGCGGAAGATGAACAGGAATAGCGAGAACCAATGAGAGACTAGCTGGAGGTGTCTGGACGGGCAAATTTAACTCTCATTTCCCACCAGGAAGAGGAAATAACCAAAGGCTCAGCGTGCCGTGCCGGAACCAGATTAGGGCCTGAAGCCATCCTGCGGTGTTGCGGCCAGCTCACAAGAAAACGAGTTGAAGAAAGGAGCTCAGGGGCACTGTAATTCACAAACCTGCAGAGTTATAAATGACAACTATCGTCCAAAAATATACTGAAGTAAGGCTGCCAAGAGGACTTGAAAGCGGGGCAGAATTGCAGGAAACCGATTTCAGGAGGTAGACTGGAATTGCATCGAAAGCATAGGAAAAGAGGCAGAACGTCCACAATGATGCACTTGGCCAAAAAGGGCGTATGCGTTTTTTCCTGAATATATTCAGGAAAAAACGCATACGCCCTTTTTGGCCAACCAAGCAAGCTTGCAAAGGAAATCTGCACTACAATGAAGTCTCACTTCCCCCCAGTCAAAAGGGCCATCTGAAAAAAGTGTAAAATCCAGAAAGGCAGGACAGGCCATGGAGAACTGGGAGCCTTGTTATGCTGATGGGCGGGATGTAAATTGCCAACAGACACTCGGGAGAAGTGTATGGTGTTTCCTGAAACATCTAAAAAACAAAGCAACAGAGCCTAGGGCACTTCCACTTATGGTCCTATAGCTTAGGGAAATTAAAATCAAAAAGATACAGCCACCTCAATGTTTGGGACGCCTCTGTTTACAAGAACCTCGTTTACCGTACAAGTTCAATATCACAGAAAGTGAAAAATGGATAAAGAACTTGTGGTACTTACGTACAATGCAGTATCACTCAGCAGTGAAATCTATGTCATCAGGCCCGTAGCAGCACAATGAGTGGATTCAGGTACGATGATTCTAACTGAAATAAGTCACACAGAAAAAGAAACATCATAAGATATCAGTAATACACGGAATGTAAACTTGGCTACACAGGAACTGAATTACAGAACAGAACAGGGTCTCAAATTTAGAAAACCAACTTATGCTTGTTTAAGGGTAAAGGTGAGTTGGGGTGCTGCATAAAACCAGAGATTGAAATGAGCACAGATAAAGTTCCTTAAGCCAAATATGGAATAGACAAGAGCTACTCCTTGCTCAACGAAATGGACTCAACACCGCATATTAAACGCCTAAGAGTGTACCTGACTCTTAAGTATCTTAAAACCTATGGATTGCTATGTCTCTGAAAGAGAATCAAGCATGTGTACAGGGACGTAAACGCAGCAGTGATAGGATTGGAGAGGTTCGGTGAGCAAATGAAGACCCTTTGAAGTCATATTGCATGGTACCCATTCCACGGGTTTCAACTACCCAGGTTTAAGGTATTCTTCCTTCAGCTAAAACATGCATGTGGAACCTAGAGTATGATCAACCATGTGATCGGGAGACGTGTTCAAATATGTCTCAGTTTTCGTACCCTGGTACTCGGGTGCAACATTCCAGACGCTTTACTAACACTCTCCCGACTTGGAGAGTCAGTCCCTTTAACCTCCTGTTTGGCCCAGTTTGCAATTTCTGCGGAAGATGAACAGGAATAGCGAGAACCAATGAGAGACTAGCTGGAGGTGTCTGGACGGGCAAATTTAACTCTCATTTCCCACCAGGAAGAGGAAATAACCAAAGGCTCAGCGTGCCGTGCCGGAACCAGATTAGGGCCTGAAGCCATCCTGCGGTGTTGCGGCCAGCTCACAAGAAAGCGAGTTGAAGAAAGGAGCTCAGGGGCACTGTAATTCACAAACCTGCAGAGTTATAAATGACAACTATCGTCCAAAAATATACTGAAGTAAGGCTGCCAAGAGGACTTGAAAGCGGGGCAGAATTGCAGGAAACCGATTTCAGGAGGTAGACTGGAATTGCATTGAAAGCATAGGAAAAGAGGCAGAACGTCCACAATGATGCACTTGGCCAAAAAGGGCGTATGCGTTTTTCCCTGAATATATTCAGGAAAAAACGCATACGCCCTTTTTGGCCAACCAAGCAAGCTTGCAAAGGAAATCTGCACTACAATGAAGTCTCACTTCCCCCCGGTCAAAAGGGCCATCTGAAAAAAGTGTAAAATCCAGAAAGGCAGGACAGGCCATGGAGAACTGGGAGCCTTGTTATGCTGATGGGCGGGATGTAAATTGCCAACAGACACTCGGGAGAAGTGTATGGTGTTTCCTGAAACATCTAAAAAACAAAGCAACAGAGCCTAGGGCACTTCCACTTATGGTCCTATAGCTTAGGGAAATTAAAATCAAAAAGATACAGCCACCCCAATGTTTGGGACGCCTCTGTTTACAAGAACCTCGTTTACCGTACAAGTTCAATATCACAGAAAGTGAAAAATGGATAAAGAACTTGTGGTACTTACGTACAATGCAGTATCACTCAGCAGTGAAATCTATGTCATCAGGCCCGTAGCAGCACAATGAGTGGATTCAGGTACGATGATTCTAACTGAAATAAGTCACACAGAAAAAGAAACATCATAAGATATCAGTAATACACGGAATGTAAACTTGGCTACACAGGAACTGAATTACAGAACAGAACAGGGTCTCAAATTTAGAAAACCAACTTATGCTTGTTTAAGGGGAAAGGTGAGTTGGGGTGCTGCATAAAACCAGAGATTGAAATGAGCACAGATAAAGTTCCTTAAGCCAAATATGGAATAGACAAGAGCTACTCCTTGCTCAACGAAATGGACTCAACACCGCATATTAAACGCCTAAGAGTGTACCTGACTCTTAAGTATCTTAAAACCTATGGATTGCTATGTCTCCGAAAGAGAATCAAGCATGTGTACAGGGACATAAACGCAGCAGTGATAGGATTGGAGAGGTTCGGTGAGCAAATGAAGACCCTTTGAAATCATATTGCATGGTACCCATTCCACGGGTTTCAACTACCCAGGTTTAAGGTATTCTTCCTTCAGCTAAAACATGCATGTGGAACCTAGAGTATGATCAACCATGTGATCGGGAGACGTGTTCAAATATGTCTCAGTTTTCGTACCCTGGTACTCGGGTGCAACATTCCAGACGCTTTACTAACACTCTCCCGACTTGGAGAGTCAGTCCCTTTAACCTCCTGTTTGGCCCAGTTTGCAATTTCTGCGGAAGATGAACAGGAATAGCGAGAACCAATGAGAGACTAGCTGGAGGTGTCTGGACGGGCAAATTTAACTCTCATTTCCCACCAGGAAGAGGAAATAACCAAAGGCTCAGCGTGCCGTGCCGGAACCAGATTAGGGCCTGAAGCCATCCTGCGGTGTTGCGGCCAGCTCACAAGAAAACGAGTTGAAGAAAGGAGCTCAGGGGCACTGTAATTCACAAACCTGCAGAGTTATAAATGACAACTATCGTCCAAAAATATACTGAAGTAAGGCTGCCAAGAGGACTTGAAAGCGGGGCAGAATTGCAGGAAACCGATTTCAGGAGGTAGACTGGAATTGCATCGAAAGCATAGGAAAAGAGGCAGAACGTCCACAATGATGCACTTGGCCAAAAAGGGCGTATGCGTTTTTTCCTGAATATATTCAGGAAAAAACGCATACGCCCTTTTTGGCCAACCAAGCAAGCTTGCAAAGGAAATCTGCACTACAATGAAGTCTCACTTCCCCCCGGTCAAAAGGGCCATCTGAAAAAAGTGTAAAATCCAGAAAGGCAGGACAGGCCATGGAGAACTGGGAGCCTTGTTATGCTGATGGGCGGGATGTAAATTGCCAACAGACACTCGGGAGAAGTGTATGGTGTTTCCTGAAACATCTAAAAAACAAAGCAACAGAGCCTAGGGCACTTCCACTTATGGTCCTATAGCTTAGGGAAATTAAAATCAAAAAGATACAGCCACCCCAATGTTTGGGACGCCTCTGTTTACAAGAACCTCGTTTACCGTACAAGTTCAATATCACAGAAAGTGAAAAATGGATAAAGAACTTGTGGTACTTACGTACAATGCAGTATCACTCAGCAGTGAAATCTATGTCATCAGGCCCGTAGCAGCACAATGAGTGGATTCAGGTACGATGATTCTAACTGAAATAAGTCACACAGAAAAAGAAACATCATAAGATATCAGTAATACACGGAATGTAAACTTGGCTACACAGGAACTGAATTACAGAACAGAACAGGGTCTCAAATTTAGAAAACCAACTTATGCTTGTTTAAGGGGCAAGGTGAGTTGGGGTGCTGCATAAAACCAGAGATTGAAATGAGCACAGATAAAGTTCCTTAAGCCAAATATGGAATAGACAAGAGCTACTCCTTGCTCAACGAAATGGACTCAACACCGCATATTAAACGCCTAAGAGTGTACCTGACTCTTAAGTATCTTAAAACCTATGGATTGCTATGTCTCTGAAAGAGAATCAAGCATGTGTACAGGGACGTAAACGCAGCAGTGATAGGATTGGAGAGGTTCGGTGAGCAAATGAAGACCCTTTGAAGTCATATTGCATGGTACCCATTCCACGGGTTTCAACTACCCAGGTTTAAGGTATTCTTCCTTCAGCTAAAACATGCATGTGGAACCTAGAGTATGATCAACCATGTGATCGGGAGACGTGTTCAAATATGTCTCAGTTTTCGTACGCTGGTACTCGGGTGCAACATTCCAGACGCTTTACTAACACTCTCCCGACTTGGAGAGTCAGTCCCTTTAACCTCCTGTTTGGCCCAGTTTGCAATTTCTGCGGAAGATGAACAGGAATAGCGAGAACCAATGAGAGACTAGCTGGAGGTGTCTGGACGGGCAAATTTAACTCTCATTTCCCACTAGGAAGAGGAAATAACCAAAGGCTCAGCGTGCCGTGCCGGAACCAGATTAGGGCCTGAAGCCATCCTGCGGTGTTGCGGCCAGCTCACAAGAAAGCGAGTTGAAGAAAGGAGCTCAGGGGCACTGTAATTCACAAACCTGCAGAGTTATAAATGACAACTATCGTCCAAAAATATACTGAAGTAAGGCTGCCAAGAGGACTTGAAAGCGGGGCAGAATTGCAGGAAACCGATTTCAGGAGGTAGACTGGAATTGCATTGAAAGCATAGGAAAAGAGGCAGAACGTCCACAATGATGCACTTGGCCAAAAAGGGCGTATGCGTTTTTCCCTGAATATATTCAGGAAAAAACGCATACGCCCTTTTTGGCCAACCAAGCAAGCTTGCAAAGGAAATCTGCACTACAATGAAGTCTCACTTCCCCCCGGTCAAAAGGGCCATCTGAAAAAAGTGTAAAATCCAGAAAGGCAGGACAGGCCATGGAGAACTGGGAGCCTTGTTATGCTGATGGGCGGGATGTAAATTGCCAACAGACACTCGGGAGAAGTGTATGGTGTTTCCTGAAACATCTAAAAAACAAAGCAACAGAGCCTAGGGCACTTCCACTTATGGTCCTATAGCTTAGGGAAATTAAAATCAAAAAGATACAGCCACCCCAATGTTTGGGACGCCTCTGTTTACAAGAACCTCGTTTACCGTACAAGTTCAATATCACAGAAAGTGAAAAATGGATAAAGAACTTGTGGTACTTACGTACAATGCAGTATCACTCAGCAGTGAAATCTATGTCATCAGGCCCGTAGCAGCACAATGAGTGGATTCAGGTACGATGATTCTAACTGAAATAAGTCACACAGAAAAAGAAACATCATAAGATATCAGTAATACACGGAATGTAAACTTGGCTACACAGGAACTGAATTACAGAACAGAACAGGGTCTCAAATTTAGAAAACCAACTTATGCTTGTTTAAGGGGAAAGGTGAGTTGGGGTGCTGCATAAAACCAGAGATTGAAATGAGCACAGATAAAGTTCCTTAAGCCAAATATGGAATAGACAAGAGCTACTCCTTGCTCAACGAAATGGACTCAACACCGCATATTAAACGCCTAAGAGTGTACCTGACTCTTAAGTATCTTAAAACCTATGGATTGCTATGTCTCCGAAAGAGAATCAAGCATGTGTACAGGGACATAAACGCAGCAGTGATAGGATTGGAGAGGTTCGGTGAGCAAATGAAGACCCTTTGAAGTCATATTGCATGGTACCCATTCCACGGGTTTCAACTACCCAGGTTTAAGGTATTCTTCCTTCAGCTAAAACATGCATGTGGAACCTAGAGTATGATCAACCATGTGATCGGGAGACGTGTTCAAATATGTCTCAGTTTTCGTACCCTGGTACTCGGGTGCAACATTCCAGACGCTTTACTAACACTCTCCCGACTTGGAGAGTCAGTCCCTTTAACCTCCTGTTTGGCCCAGTTTGCAATTTCTGCGGAAGATGAACAGGAATAGCGAGAACCAATGAGAGACTAGCTGGAGGTGTCTGGACGGGCAAATTTAACTCTCATTTCCCACCAGGAAGAGGAAATAACCAAAGGCTCAGCGTGCCGTGCCGGAACCAGATTAGGGCCTGAAGCCATCCTGCGGTGTTGCGGCCAGCTCACAAGAAAACGAGTTGAAGAAAGGAGCTCAGGGGCATTGTAATTCACAAACCTGCAGAGTTATAAATGACAACTATCGTCCAAAAATATACTGAAGTAAGGCTGCCAAGAGGACTTGAAAGCGGGGCAGAATTGCAGGAAACCGATTTCAGGAGGTAGACTGGAATTGCATCGAAAGCATAGGAAAAGAGGCAGAACGTCCACAATGATGCACTTGGCCAAAAAGGGCGTATGCGTTTTTTCCTGAATATATTCAGGAAAAAACGCATACGCCCTTTTTGGCCAACCAAGCAAGCTTGCAAAGGAAATCTGCACTACAATGAAGTCTCACTTCCCCCCGGTCAAAAGGGCCATCTGAAAAAAGTGTAAAATCCAGAAAGGCAGGACAGGCCATGGAGAACTGGGAGCCTTGTTATGCTGATGGGCGGGATGTAAATTGCCAACAGACACTCGGGAGAAGTGTATGGTGTTTCCTGAAACATCTAAAAAACAAAGCAACAGAGCCTAGGGCACTTCCACTTATGGTCCTATAGCTTAGGGAAATTAAAATCAAAAAGATACAGCCACCTCAATGTTTGGGACGCCTCTGTTTACAAGAACCTCGTTTACCGTACAAGTTCAATATCACAGAAAGTGAAAAATGGATAAAGAACTTGTGGTACTTACGTACAATGCAGTATCACTCAGCAGTGAAATCTATGTCATCAGGCCCGTAGCAGCACAATGAGTGGATTCAGGTACGATGATTCTAACTGAAATAAGTCACACAGAAAAAGAAACATCATAAGATATCAGTAATACACGGAATGTAAACTTGGCTACACAGGAACTGAATTACAGAACAGAACAGGGTCTCAAATTTAGAAAACCAACTTATGCTTGTTTAAGGGTAAAGGTGAGTTGGGGTGCTGCATAAAACCAGAGATTGAAATGAGCACAGATAAAGTTCCTTAAGCCAAATATGGAATAGACAAGAGCTACTCCTTGCTCAACGAAATGGACTCAACACCGCATATTAAACGCCTAAGAGTGTACCTGACTCTTAAGTATCTTAAAACCTATGGATTGCTATGTCTCTGAAAGAGAATCAAGCATGTGTACAGGGACGTAAACGCAGCAGTGATAGGATTGGAGAGGTTCGGTGAGCAAATGAAGACCCTTTGAAGTCATATTGCATGGTACCCATTCCACGGGTTTCAACTACCCAGGTTTAAGGTATTCTTCCTTCAGCTAAAACATGCATGTGGAACCTAGAGTATGATCAACCATGTGATCGGGAGACGTGTTCAAATATGTCTCAGTTTTCGTACCCTGGTACTCGGGTGCAACATTCCAGACGCTTTACTAACACTCTCCCGACTTGGAGAGTCAGTCCCTTTAACCTCCTGTTTGGCCCAGTTTGCAATTTCTGCGGAAGATGAACAGGAATAGCGAGAACCAATGAGAGACTAGCTGGAGGTGTCTGGACGGGCAAATTTAACTCTCATTTCCCACCAGGAAGAGGAAATAACCAAAGGCTCAGCGTGCCGTGCCGGAACCAGATTAGGGCCTGAAGCCATCCTGCGGTGTTGCGGCCAGCTCACAAGAAAGCGAGTTGAAGAAAGGAGCTCAGGGGCACTGTAATTCACAAACCTGCAGAGTTATAAATGACAACTATCGTCCAAAAATATACTGAAGTAAGGCTGCCAAGAGGACTTGAAAGCGGGGCAGAATTGCAGGAAACCGATTTCAGGAGGTAGACTGGAATTGCATTGAAAGCATAGGAAAAGAGGCAGAACGTCCACAATGATGCACTTGGCCAAAAAGGGCGTATGCGTTTTTCCCTGAATATATTCAGGAAAAAACGCATACGCCCTTTTTGGCCAACCAAGCAAGCTTGCAAAGGAAATCTGCACTACAATGAAGTCTCACTTCCCCCCGGTCAAAAGGGCCATCTGAAAAAAGTGTAAAATCCAGAAAGGCAGGACAGGCCATGGAGAACTGGGAGCCTTGTTATGCTGATGGGCGGGATGTAAATTGCCAACAGACACTCGGGAGAAGTGTATGGTGTTTCCTGAAACATCTAAAAAACAAAGCAACAGAGCCTAGGGCACTTCCACTTATGGTCCTATAGCTTAGGGAAATTAAAATCAAAAAGATACAGCCACCCCAATGTTTGGGACGCCTCTGTTTACAAGAACCTCGTTTACCGTACAAGTTCAATATCACAGAAAGTGAAAAATGGATAAAGAACTTGTGGTACTTACGTACAATGCAGTATCACTCAGCAGTGAAATCTATGTCATCAGGCCCGTAGCAGCACAATGAGTGGATTCAGGTACGATGATTCTAACTGAAATAAGTCACACAGAAAAAGAAACATCATAAGATATCAGTAATACACGGAATGTAAACTTGGCTACACAGGAACTGAATTACAGAACAGAACAGGGTCTCAAATTTAGAAAACCAACTTATGCTTGTTTAAGGGGAAAGGTGAGTTGGGGTGCTGCATAAAACCAGAGATTGAAATGAGCACAGATAAAGTTCCTTAAGCCAAATATGGAATAGACAAGAGCTACTCCTTGCTCAACGAAATGGACTCAACACCGCATATTAAACGCCTAAGAGTGTACCTGACTCTTAAGTATCTTAAAACCTATGGATTGCTATGTCTCCGAAAGAGAATCAAGCATGTGTACAGGGACATAAACGCAGCAGTGATAGGATTGGAGAGGTTCGGTGAGCAAATGAAGACCCTTTGAAGTCATATTGCATGGTACCCATTCCACGGGTTTCAACTACCCAGGTTTAAGGTATTCTTCCTTCAGCTAAAACATGCATGTGGAACCTAGAGTATGATCAACCATGTGATCGGGAGACGTGTTCAAATATGTCTCAGTTTTCGTACCCTGGTACTCGGGTGCAACATTCCAGACGCTTTACTAACACTCTCCCGACTTGGAGAGTCAGTCCCTTTAACCTCCTGTTTGGCCCAGTTTGCAATTTCTGCGGAAGATGAACAGGAATAGCGAGAACCAATGAGAGACTAGCTGGAGGTGTCTGGACGGGCAAATTTAACTCTCATTTCCCACCAGGAAGAGGAAATAACCAAAGGCTCAGCGTGCCGTGCCGGAACCAGATTAGGGCCTGAAGCCATCCTGCGGTGTTGCGGCCAGCTCACAAGAAAACGAGTTGAAGAAAGGAGCTCAGGGGCACTGTAATTCACAAACCTGCAGAGTTATAAATGACAACTATCGTCCAAAAATATACTGAAGTAAGGCTGCCAAGAGGACTTGAAAGCGGGGCAGAATTGCAGGAAACCGATTTTAGGAGGTAGACTGGAATTGCATCGAAAGCATAGGAAAAGAGGCAGAACGTCCACAATGATGCACTTGGCCAAAAAGGGCGTATGCGTTTTTTCCTGAATATATTCAGGAAAAAACGCATACGCCCTTTTTGGCCAACCAAGCAAGCTTGCAAAGGAAATCTGCACTACAATGAAGTCTCACTTCCCCCCGGTCAAAAGGGCCATCTGAAAAAAGTGTAAAATCCAGAAAGGCAGGACAGGCCATGGAGAACTGGGAGCCTTGTTATGCTGATGGGCGGGATGTAAATTGCCAACAGACACTCGGGAGAAGTGTATGGTGTTTCCTGAAACATCTAAAAAACAAAGCAACAGAGCCTAGGGCACTTCCACTTATGGTCCTATAGCTTAGGGAAATTAAAATCAAAAAGATACAGCCACCCCAATGTTTGGGACGCCTCTGTTTACAAGAACCTCGTTTACCGTACAAGTTCAATATCACAGAAAGTGAAAAATGGATAAAGAACTTGTGGTACTTACGTACAATGCAGTATCACTCAGCAGTGAAATCTATGTCATCAGGCCCGTAGCAGCACAATGAGTGGATTCAGGTACGATGATTCTAACTGAAATAAGTCACACAGAAAAAGAAACATCATAAGATATCAGTAATACACGGAATGTAAACTTGGCTACACAGGAACTGAATTACAGAACAGAACAGGGTCTCAAATTTAGAAAACCAACTTATGCTTGTTTAAGGGGCAAGGTGAGTTGGGGTGCTGCATAAAACCAGAGATTGAAATGAGCACAGATAAAGTTCCTTAAGCCAAATATGGAATAGACAAGAGCTACTCCTTGCTCAACGAAATGGACTCAACACCGCATATTAAACGCCTAAGAGTGTACCTGACTCTTAAGTATCTTAAAACCTATGGATTGCTATGTCTCCGAAAGAGAATCAAGCATGTGTACAGGGACGTAAACGCAGCAGTGATAGGATTGGAGAGGTTCGGTGAGCAAATGAAGACCCTTTGAAGTCATATTGCATGGTACCCATTCCACGGGTTTCAACTACCCAGGTTTAAGGTATTCTTCCTTCAGCTAAAACATGCATGTGGAACCTAGAGTATGATCAACCATGTGATCGGGAGACGTGTTCAAATATGTCTCAGTTTTCGTACCCTGGTACTCGGGTGCAACATTCCAGACGCTTTACTAACACTCTCCCGACTTGGAGAGTCAGTCCCTTTAACCTCCTGTTTGGCCCAGTTTGCAATTTCTGAGGAAGATGAACAGGAATAGCGAGAACCAATGAGAGACTAGCTGGAGGTGTCTGGACGGGCAAATTTAACTCTCATTTCCCACCAGGAAGAGGAAATAACCAAAGGCTCAGCGTGCCGTGCCGGAACCAGATTAGGGCCTGAAGCCATCCTGCGGTGTTGCGGCCAGCTCACAAGAAAGCGAGTTGAAGAAAGGAGCTCAGGGGCACTGTAATTCACAAACCTGCAGAGTTATAAATGACAACTATCGTCCAAAAATATACTGAAGTAAGGCTGCCAAGAGGACTTGAAAGCGGGGCAGAATTGCAGGAAACCGATTTCAGGAGGTAGACTGGAATTGCATTGAAAGCATAGGAAAAGAGGCAGAACGTCCACAATGATGCACTTGGCCAAAAAGGGCGTATGCGTTTTTCCCTGAATATATTCAGGAAAAAACGCATACGCCCTTTTTGGCCAACCAAGCAAGCTTGCAAAGGAAATCTGCACTACAATGAAGTCTCACTTCCCCCCGGTCAAAAGGGCCATCTGAAAAAAGTGTAAAATCCAGAAAGGCAGGACAGGCCATGGAGAACTGGGAGCCTTGTTATGCTGATGGGCGGGATGTAAATTGCCAACAGACACTCGGGAGAAGTGTATGGTGTTTCCTGAAACATCTAAAAAACAAAGCAACAGAGCCTAGGGCACTTCCACTTATGGTCCTATAGCTTAGGGAAATTAAAATCAAAAAGATACAGCCACCCCAATGTTTGGGACGCCTCTGTTTACAAGAACCTCGTTTACCGTACAAGTTCAATATCACAGAAAGTGAAAAATGGATAAAGAACTTGTGGTACTTACGTACAATGCAGTATCACTCAGCAGTGAAATCTATGTCATCAGGCCCGTAGCAGCACAATGAGTGGATTCAGGTACGATGATTCTAACTGAAATAAGTCACACAGAAAAAGAAACATCATAAGATATCAGTAATACACGGAATGTAAACTTGGCTACACAGGAACTGAATTACAGAACAGAACAGGGTCTCAAATTTAGAAAACCAACTTATGCTTGTTTAAGGGGAAAGGTGAGTTGGGGTGCTGCATAAAACCAGAGATTGAAATGAGCACAGATAAAGTTCCTTAAGCCAAATATGGAATAGACAAGAGCTACTCCTTGCTCAACGAAATGGACTCAACACCGCATATTAAACGCCTAAGAGTGTACCTGACTCTTAAGTATCTTAAAACCTATGGATTGCTATGTCTCCGAAAGAGAATCAAGCATGTGTACAGGGACATAAACGCAGCAGTGATAGGATTGGAGAGGTTCGGTGAGCAAATGAAGACCCTTTGAAATCATATTGCATGGTACTCATTCCACGGGTTTCAACTACCCAAGTTTAAGGTATTCTTCCTTCAGCTAAAACATGCATGTGGAACCTAGAGTATGATCAACCATGTGATCGGGAGACGTGTTCAAATATGTCTCAGTTTTCGTACCCTGGTACTCGGGTGCAACATTCCAGACGCTTTACTAACACTCTCCCGACTTGGAGAGTCAGTCCCTTTAACCTCCTGTTTGGCCCAGTTTGCAATTTCTGCGGAAGATGAACAGGAATAGCGAGAACCAATGAGAGACTAGCTGGAGGTGTCTGGACGGGCAAATTTAACTCTCATTTCCCACCAGGAAGAGGAAATAACCAAAGGCTCAGCGTGCCGTGCCGGAACCAGATTAGGGCCTGAAGCCATCCTGCGGTGTTGCGGCCAGCTCACAAGAAAACGAGTTGAAGAAAGGAGCTCAGGGGCACTGTAATTCACAAACCTGCAGAGTTATAAATGACAACTATCGTCCAAAAATATACTGAAGTAAGGCTGCCAAGAGGACTTGAAAGCGGGGCAGAATTGCAGGAAACCGATTTCAGGAGGTAGACTGGAATTGCATCGAAAGCATAGGAAAAGAGGCAGAACGTCCACAATGATGCACTTGGCCAAAAAGGGCGTATGCGTTTTTTCCTGAATATATTCAGGAAAAAACGCATACGCCCTTTTTGGCCAACCAAGCAAGCTTGCAAAGGAAATCTGCACTACAATGAAGTCTCACTTCCCCCCGGTCAAAAGGGCCATCTGAAAAAAGTGTAAAATCCAGAAAGGCAGGACAGGCCATGGAGAACTGGGAGCCTTGTTATGCTGATGGGCGGGATGTAAATTGCCAACAGACACTCGGGAGAAGTGTATGGTGTTTCCTGAAACATCTAAAAAACAAAGCAACAGAGCCTAGGGCACTTCCACTTATGGTCCTATAGCTTAGGGAAATTAAAATCAAAAAGATACAGCCACCCCAATGTTTGGGACGCCTCTGTTTACAAGAACCTCGTTTACCGTACAAGTTCAATATCACAGAAAGTGAAAAATGGATAAAGAACTTGTGGTACTTACGTACAATGCAGTATCACTCAGCAGTGAAATCTATGTCATCAGGCCCGTAGCAGCACAATGAGTGGATTCAGGTACGATGATTCTAACTGAAATAAGTCACACAGAAAAAGAAACATCATAAGATATCAGTAATACACGGAATGTAAACTTGGCTACACAGGAACTGAATTACAGAACAGAACAGGGTCTCAAATTTAGAAAACCAACTTATGCTTGTTTAAGGGGAAAGGTGAGTTGGGGTGCTGCATAAAACCAGAGATTGAAATGAGCACAGATAAAGTTCCTTAAGCCAAATATGGAATAGACAAGAGCTACTCCTTGCTCAACGAAATGGACTCAACACCGCATATTAAACGCCTAAGAGTGTACCTGACTCTTAAGTATCTTAAAACCTATGGATTGCTATGTCTCCGAAAGAGAATCAAGCATGTGTACAGGGACATAAACGCAGCAGTGATAGGATTGGAGAGGTTCGGTGAGCAAATGAAGACCCTTTGAAGTCATATTGCATGGTACCCATTCCACGGGTTTCAACTACCCAGGTTTAAGGTATTCTTCCTTCAGCTAAAACATGCATGTGGAACCTAGAGTATGATCAACCATGTGATCGGGAGACGTGTTCAAATATGTCTCAGTTTTCGTACCCTGGTACTCGGGTGCAACATTCCAGACGCTTTACTAACACTCTCCCGACTTGGAGAGTCAGTCCCTTTAACCTCCTGTTTGGCCCAGTTTGCAATTTCTGCGGAAGATGAACAGGAATAGCGAGAACCAATGAGAGACTAGCTGGAGGTGTCTGGACGGGCAAATTTAACTCTCATTTCCCACCAGGAAGAGGAAATAACCAAAGGCTCAGCGTGCCGTGCCGGAACCAGATTAGGGCCTGAAGCCATCCTGCGGTGTTGCGGCCAGCTCACAAGAAAACGAGTTGAAGAAAGGAGCTCAGGGGCACTGTAATTCACAAACCTGCAGAGTTATAAATGACAACTATCATCCAAAAATATACTGAAGTAAGGCTGCCAAGAGGACTTGAAAGCAGGGCAGAATTGCAGGAAACTGATTTTAGGAGGTAGACTGGAATTGCATCGAAAGCATAGGAAAAGAGGCAGAACGTCCACAATGATGCACTTGGCCAAAAAGGGCGTATGCGTTTTTTCCTGAATATATTCAGGAAAAAACGCATACGCCCTTTTTGGCCAACCAAGCAAGCTTGCAAAGGAAATCTGCTCTACAATGAAGTCTCACTTCCCCCCGGTCAAAAGGGCCATCTGAAAAAAGTGTAAAATCCAGAAAGGCAGGACAGGCCATGGAGAACTGGGAACCTTGTTATGCTGATGGGCGGGATGTAAATTGCCAACAGACACTCGGGAGAAGTGTATGGTGTTTCCTGAAACATCTAAAAAACAAAGCAACAGAGCCTAGGGCACTTCCACTTATGGTCCTATAGCTTAGGGAAATTAAAATCAAAAAGATACAGCCACCCCAATGTTTGGGACGCCTCTGTTTACAAGAACCTCGTTTACCGTACAAGTTCAATATCACAGAAAGTGAAAAATGGATAAAGAACTTGTGGTACTTACGTACAATGCAGTATCACTCAGAAGTGAAATCTATGTCATCAGGCCCGTAGCAGCACAATGAGTGGATTCAGGTACGATGATTCTAACTGAAATAAGTCACACAGAAAAAGAAACATCATAAGATATCAGTAATACACGGAATGTAAACTTGGCTACACAGGAACTGAATTACAGAACAGAACAGGGTCTCAAATTTAGAAAACCAACTTATGCTTGTTTAAGGGGAAAGGTGAGTTGGGGTGCTGCATAAAACCAGAGATTGAAATGAGCACAGATAAAGTTCCTTAAGCCAAATATGGAATAGACAAGAGCTACTCCTTGCTCAACGAAATGGACTCAACACCGCATATTAAACGCCTAAGAATGTACCTGACTCTTAAGTATCTTAAAACCTATGGATTGCTATGTCTCCGAAAGAGAATCAAGCATGTGTACAGGGACGTAAACGCAGCAGTGATAGGATTGGAGAGGTTCGGTGAGCAAATGAAGACCCTTTGAAGTCATATTGCATGGTACCCATTCCACGGGTTTCAACTACCCAGGTTTAAGGTATTCTTCCTTCAGCTAAAACATGCATGTGGAACCTAGAGTATGATCAACCATGTGATCGGGAGACGTGTTCAAATATGTCTCAGTTTTCGTACCCTGGTACTCGGGTGCAACATTCCAGACGCTTTACTAACACTCTCCCGACTTGGAGAGTCAGTCCCTTTAACCTCCTGTTTGGCCCAGTTTGCAATTTCTGCGGAAGATGAACAGGAATAGCGAGAACCAATGAGAGACTAGCTGGAGGTGTCTGGACGGGCAAATTTAACTCTCATTTCCCACCAGGAAGAGGAAATAACCAAAGGCTCAGCGTGCCGTGCCGGAACCAGATTAGGGCCTGAAGCCATCCTGCGGTGTTGCGGCCAGCTCACAAGAAAGCGAGTTGAAGAAAGGAGCTCAGGGGCACTGTAATTCACAAACCTGCAGAGTTATAAATGACAACTATCGTCCAAAAATATACTGAAGTAAGGCTGCCAAGAGGACTTGAAAGCGGGGCAGAATTGCAGGAAACCGATTTCAGGAGGTAGACTGGAATTGCATCGAAAGCATAGGAAAAGAGGCAGAACGTCCACAATGATGCACTTGGCCAAAAAGGGCGTATGCGTTTTTTCCTGAATATATTCAGGAAAAAACGCATACGCCCTTTTTGGCCAACCAAGCAAGCTTGCAAAGGAAATCTGCACTACAATGAAGTCTCACTTCCCCCCGGTCAAAAGGGCCATCTGAAAAAAGTGTAAAATCCAGAAAGGCAGGACAGGCCATGGAGAACTGGGAGCCTTGTTATGCTGATGGGCGGGATGTAAATTGCCAACAGACACTCGGGAGAAGTGTATGGTGTTTCCTGAAACATCTAAAAAACAAAGCAACAGAGCCTAGGGCACTTCCACTTATGGTCCTATAGCTTAGGGAAATTAAAATCAAAAAGATACAGCCACCCCAATGTTTGGGACGCCTCTGTTTACAAGAACCTCGTTTACCGTACAAGTTCAATATCACAGAAAGTGAAAAATGGATAAAGAACTTGTGGTACTTATGTACAATGCAGTATCACTCAGCAGTGAAATCTATGTCATCAGGCCCGTAGCAGCACAATGAGTGGATTCAGGTACGATGATTCTAACTGAAATAAGTCACACAGAAAAAGAAACATCATAAGATATCAGTAATACACGGAATGTAAACTTGGCTACACAGGAACTGAATTACAGAACAGAACAGGGTCTCAAATTTAGAAAACCAACTTATGCTTGTTTAAGGGGAAAGGTGAGTTGGGGTGCTGCATAAAACCAGAGATTGAAATGAGCACAGATAAAGTTCCTTAAGCCAAATATGGAATAGACAAGAGCTACTCCTTGCTCAACGAAATGGACTCAACACCGCATATTAAACGCCTAAGAGTGTACCTGACTCTTAAGTATCTTAAAACCTATGGATTGCTATGTCTCCGAAAGAGAATCAAGCATGTGTACAGGGACATAAACGCAGCAGTGATAGGATTGGAGAGGTTCGGTGAGCAAATGAAGACCCTTTGAAGTCATATTGCATGGTACCCATTCCACGGGTTTCATCTACCCAGGTTTAAGGTATTCTTCCTTCAGCTAAAACATGCATGTGGAACCTAGAGTATGATCAACCATGTGATCGGGAGACGTGTTCAAATATGTCTCAGTTTTCGTACCCTGGTACTCGGGTGCAACATTCCAGACGCTTTACTAACACTCTCCCGACTTGGAGAGTCAGTCCCTTTAACCTCCTGTTTGGCCCAGTTTGCAATTTCTGCGGAAGATGAACAGGAATAGCGAGAACCAATGAGAGACTAGCTGGAGGTGTCTGGACGGGCAAATTTAACTCTCATTTCCCACCAGGAAGAGGAAATAACCAAAGGCTCAGCGTGCCGTGCCGGAACCAGATTAGGGCCTGAAGCCATCCTGCGGTGTTGCGGCCAGCTCACAAGAAAACGAGTTGAAGAAAGGAGCTCAGGGGCACTGTAATTCACAAACCTGCAGAGTTATAAATGACAACTATCGTCCAAAAATATACTGAAGTAAGGCTGCCAAGAGGACTTGAAAGCGGGGCAGAATTGCAGGAAACCGATTTCAGGAGGTAGACTGGAATTGCATTGAAAGCATAGGAAAAGAGGCAGAACGTCCACAATGATGCACTTGGCCAAAAAGGGCGTATGCGTTTTTTCCTGAATATATTCAGGAAAAAACGCATACGCCCTTTTTGGCCAACCAAGCAAGCTTGCAAAGGAAATCTGCACTACAATGAAGTCTCACTTCCCCCCGGTCAAAAGGGCCATCTGAAAAAAGTGTAAAATCCAGAAAGGCAGGACAGGCCATGGAGAACTGGGAGCCTTGTTATGCTGATGGGCGGGATGTAAATTGCCAACAGACACTCGGGAGAAGTGTATGGTGTTTCCTGAAACATCTAAAAAACAAAGCAACAGAGCCTAGGGCACTTCCACTTATGGTCCTATAGCTTAGGGAAATTAAAATCAAAAAGATACAGCCACCCCAATGTTTGGGACGCCTCTGTTTACAAGAACCTCGTTTACCGTACAAGTTCAATATCACAGAAAGTGAAAAATGGATAAAGAACTTGTGGTACTTACGTACAATGCAGTATCACTCAGCAGTGAAATCTATGTCATCAGGCCCGTAGCAGCACAATGAGTGGATTCAGGTACGATGATTCTAACTGAAATAAGTCACACAGAAAAAGAAACATCATAAGATATCAGTAATACACGGAATGTAAACTTGGCTACACAGGAACTGAATTACAGAACAGAACAGGGTCTCAAATTTAGAAAACCAACTTATGCTTGTTTAAGGGGAAAGGTGAGTTGGGGTGCTGCATAAAACCAGAGATTGAAATGAGCACAGATAAAGTTCCTTAAGCCAAATATGGAATAGACAAGAGCTACTCCTTGCTCAACGAAATGGACTCAACACCGCATATTAAACGCCTAAGAGTGTACCTGACTCTTAAGTATCTTAAAACCTATGGATTGCTATGTCTCCGAAAGAGAATCAAGCATGTGTACAGGGACATAAACGCAGCAGTGATAGGATTGGAGAGGTTCGGTGAGCAAATGAAGACCCTTTGAAGTCATATTGCATGGTACCCATTCCACGGGTTTCAACTACCCAGGTTTAAGGTATTCTTCCTTCAGCTAAAACATGCATGTGGAACCTAGAGTATGATCAACCATGTGATCGGGAGACGTGTTCAAATATGTCTCAGTTTTCGTACCCTGGTACTCGGGTGCAACATTCCAGACGCTTTACTAACACTCTCCCGACTTGGAGAGTCAGTCCCTTTAACCTCCTGTTTGGCCCAGTTTGCAATTTCTGCGGAAGATGAACAGGAATAGCGAGAACCAATGAGAGACTAGCTGGAGGTGTCTGGACGGGCAAATTTAACTCTCATTTCCCACCAGGAAGAGGAAATAACCAAAGGCTCAGCGTGCCGTGCCGGAACCAGATTAGGGCCTGAAGCCATCCTGCGGTGTTGCGGCCAGCTCACAAGAAAACGAGTTGAAGAAAGGAGCTCAGGGGCACTGTAATTCACAAACCTGCAGAGTTATAAATGACAACTATCGTCCAAAAATATACTGAAGTAAGGCTGCCAAGAGGACTTGAAAGCGGGGCAGAATTGCAGGAAACCGATTTTAGGAGGTAGACTGGAATTGCATCGAAAGCATAGGAAAAGAGGCAGAACGTCCACAATGATGCACTTGGCCAAAAAGGGCGTATGCGTTTTTTCCTGAATATATTCAGGAAAAAACGCATACGCCCTTTTTGGCCAACCAAGCAAGCTTGCAAAGGAAATCTGCACTACAATGAAGTCTCACTTCCCCCCGGTCAAAAGGGCCATCTGAAAAAAGTGTAAAATCCAGAAAGGCAGGACAGGCCATGGAGAACTGGGAGCCTTGTTATGCTGATGGGCGGGATGTAAATTGCCAACAGACACTCGGGAGAAGTGTATGGTGTTTCCTGAAACATCTAAAAAACAAAGCAACAGAGCCTAGGGCACTTCCACTTATGGTCCTATAGCTTAGGGAAATTAAAATCAAAAAGATACAGCCACCCCAATGTTTGGGACGCCTCTGTTTACAAGAACCTCGTTTACCGTACAAGTTCAATATCACAGAAAGTGAAAAATGGATAAAGAACTTGTGGTACTTACGTACAATGCAGTATCACTCAGCAGTGAAATCTATGTCATCAGGCCCGTAGCAGCACAATGAGTGGATTCAGGTACGATGATTCTAACTGAAATAAGTCACACAGAAAAAGAAACATCATAAGATATCAGTAATACACGGAATGTAAACTTGGCTACACAGGAACTGAATTACAGAACAGAACAGGGTCTCAAATTTAGAAAACCAACTTATGCTTGTTTAAGGGGCAAGGTGAGTTGGGGTGCTGCATAAAACCAGAGATTGAAATGAGCACAGATAAAGTTCCTTAAGCCAAATATGGAATAGACAAGAGCTACTCCTTGCTCAACGAAATGGACTCAACACCGCATATTAAACGCCTAAGAGTGTACCTGACTCTTAAGTATCTTAAAACCTATGGATTGCTATGTCTCCGAAAGAGAATCAAGCATGTGTACAGGGACGTAAACGCAGCAGTGATAGGATTGGAGAGGTTCGGTGAGCAAATGAAGACCCTTTGAAGTCATATTGCATGGTACCCATTCCACGGGTTTCAACTACCCAGGTTTAAGGTATTCTTCCTTCAGCTAAAACATGCATGTGGAACCTAGAGTATGATCAACCATGTGATCGGGAGACGTGTTCAAATATGTCTCAGTTTTCGTACCCTGGTACTCGGGTGCAACATTCCAGACGCTTTACTAACACTCTCCCGACTTGGAGAGTCAGTCCCTTTAACCTCCTGTTTGGCCCAGTTTGCAATTTCTGCGGAAGATGAACAGGAATAGCGAGAACCAATGAGAGACTAGCTGGAGGTGTCTGGACGGGCAAATTTAACTCTCATTTCCCACCAGGAAGAGGAAATAACCAAAGGCTCAGCGTGCCGTGCCGGAACCAGATTAGGGCCTGAAGCCATCCTGCGGTGTTGCGGCCAGCTCACAAGAAAGCGAGTTGAAGAAAGGAGCTCAGGGGCACTGTAATTCACAAACCTGCAGAGTTATAAATGACAACTATCGTCCAAAAATATACTGAAGTAAGGCTGCCAAGAGGACTTGAAAGCGGGGCAGAATTGCAGGAAACCGATTTCAGGAGGTAGACTGGAATTGCATTGAAAGCATAGGAAAAGAGGCAGAACGTCCACAATGATGCACTTGGCCAAAAAGGGCGTATGCGTTTTTCCCTGAATATATTCAGGAAAAAACGCATACGCCCTTTTTGGCCAACCAAGCAAGCTTGCAAAGGAAATCTGCACTACAATGAAGTCTCACTTCCCCCCGGTCAAAAGGGCCATCTGAAAAAAGTGTAAAATCCAGAAAGGCAGGACAGGCCATGGAGAACTGGGAGCCTTGTTATGCTGATGGGCGGGATGTAAATTGCCAACAGACACTCGGGAGAAGTGTATGGTGTTTCCTGAAACATCTAAAAAACAAAGCAACAGAGCCTAGGGCACTTCCACTTATGGTCCTATAGCTTAGGGAAATTAAAATCAAAAAGATACAGCCACCCCAATGTTTGGGACGCCTCTGTTTACAAGAACCTCGTTTACCGTACAAGTTCAATATCACAGAAAGTGAAAAATGGATAAAGAACTTGTGGTACTTACGTACAATGCAGTATCACTCAGCAGTGAAATCTATGTCATCAGGCCCGTAGCAGCACAATGAGTGGATTCAGGTACGATGATTCTAACTGAAATAAGTCACACAGAAAAAGAAACATCATAAGATATCAGTAATACACGGAATGTAAACTTGGCTACACAGGAACTGAATTACAGAACAGAACAGGGTCTCAAATTTAGAAAACCAACTTATGCTTGTTTAAGGGGAAAGGTGAGTTGGGGTGCTGCATAAAACCAGAGATTGAAATGAGCACAGATAAAGTTCCTTAAGCCAAATATGGAATAGACAAGAGCTACTCCTTGCTCAACGAAATGGACTCAACACCGCATATTAAATGCCTAAGAGTGTACCTGACTCTTAAGTATCTTAAAACCTATGGATTGCTATGTCTCCGAAAGAGAATCAAGCATGTGTACAGGGACATAAACGCAGCAGTGATAGGATTGGAGAGGTTCGGTGAGCAAATGAAGACCCTTTGAAATCATATTGCATGGTACCCATTCCACGGGTTTCAACTACCCAAGTTTAAGGTATTCTTCCTTCAGCTAAAACATGCATGTGGAACCTAGAGTATGATCAACCATGTGATCGGGAGACGTGTTCAAATATGTCTCAGTTTTCGTACCCTGGTACTCGGGTGCAACATTCCAGACGCTTTACTAACACTCTCCCGACTTGGAGAGTCAGTCCCTTTAACCTCCTGTTTGGCCCAGTTTGCAATTTCTGCGGAAGATGAACAGGAATAGCGAGAACCAATGAGAGACTAGCTGGAGGTGTCTGGACGGGCAAATTTAACTCTCATTTCCCACCAGGAAGAGGAAATAACCAAAGGCTCAGCGTGCCGTGCCGGAACCAGATTAGGGCCTGAAGCCATCCTGCGGTGTTGCGGCCAGCTCACAAGAAAACGAGTTGAAGAAAGGAGCTCAGGGGCACTGTAATTCACAAACCTGCAGAGTTATAAATGACAACTATCGTCCAAAAATATACTGAAGTAAGGCTGCCAAGAGGACTTGAAAGCGGGGCAGAATTGCAGGAAACCGATTTCAGGAGGTAGACTGGAATTGCATCGAAAGCATAGGAAAAGAGGCAGAACGTCCACAATGATGCACTTGGCCAAAAAGGGCGTATGCGTTTTTTCCTGAATATATTCAGGAAAAAACGCATACGCCCTTTTTGGCCAACCAAGCAAGCTTGCAAAGGAAATCTGCACTACAATGAAGTCTCACTTCCCCCCGGTCAAAAGGGCCATCTGAAAAAAGTGTAAAATCCAGAAAGGCAGGACAGGCCATGGAGAACTGGGAGCCTTGTTATGCTGATGGGCGGGATGTAAATTGCCAACAGACACTCGGGAGAAGTGTATGGTGTTTCCTGAAACATCTAAAAAACAAAGCAACAGAGCCTAGGGCACTTCCACTTATGGTCCTATAGCTTAGGGAAATTAAAATCAAAAAGATACAGCCACCCCAATGTTTGGGACGCCTCTGTTTACAAGAACCTCGTTTACCGTACAAGTTCAATATCACAGAAAGTGAAAAATGGATAAAGAACTTGTGGTACTTACGTACAATGCAGTATCACTCAGCAGTGAAATCTATGTCATCAGGCCCGTAGCAGCACAATGAGTGGATTCAGGTACGATGATTCTAACTGAAATAAGTCACACAGAAAAAGAAACATCATAAGATATCAGTAATACACGGAATGTAAACTTGGCTACACAGGAACTGAATTACAGAACAGAACAGGGTCTCAAATTTAGAAAACCAACTTATGCTTGTTTAAGGGGAAAGGTGAGTTGGGGTGCTGCATAAAACCAGAGATTGAAATGAGCACAGATAAAGTTCCTTAAGCCAAATATGGAATAGACAAGAGCTACTCCTTGCTCAACGAAATGGACTCAACACCGCATATTAAACGCCTAAGAGTGTACCTGACTCTTAAGTATCTTAAAACCTATGGATTGCTATGTCTCCGAAAGAGAATCAAGCATGTGTACAGGGACATAAACGCAGCAGTGATAGGATTGGAGAGGTTCGGTGAGCAAATGAAGACCCTTTGAAGTCATATTGCATGGTACCCATTCCACGGGTTTCATCTACCCAGGTTTAAGGTATTCTTCCTTCAGCTAAAACATGCATGTGGAACCTAGAGTATGATCAACCATGTGATCGGGAGACGTGTTCAAATATGTCTCAGTTTTCGTACCCTGGTACTCGGGTGCAACATTCCAGACGCTTTACTAACACTCTCCCGACTTGGAGAGTCAGTCCCTTTAACCTCCTGTTTGGCCCAGTTTGCAATTTCTGCGGAAGATGAACAGGAATAGCGAGAACCAATGAGAGACTAGCTGGAGGTGTCTGGACGGGCAAATTTAACTCTCATTTCCCACCAGGAAGAGGAAATAACCAAAGGCTCAGCGTGCCGTGCCGGAACCAGATTAGGGCCTGAAGCCATCCTGCGGTGTTGCGGCCAGCTCACAAGAAAACGAGTTGAAGAAAGGAGCTCAGGGGCACTGTAATTCACAAACCTGCAGAGTTATAAATGACAACTATCGTCCAAAAATATACTGAAGTAAGGCTGCCAAGAGGACTTGAAAGCGGGGCAGAATTGCAGGAAACCGATTTCAGGAGGTAGACTGGAATTGCATTGAAAGCATAGGAAAAGAGGCAGAACGTCCACAATGATGCACTTGGCCAAAAAGGGCGTATGCGTTTTTTCCTGAATATATTCAGGAAAAAACGCATACGCCCTTTTTGGCCAACCAAGCAAGCTTGCAAAGGAAATCTGCACTACAATGAAGTCTCACTTCCCCCCGGTCAAAAGGGCCATCTGAAAAAAGTGTAAAATCCAGAAAGGCAGGACAGGCCATGGAGAACTGGGAGCCTTGTTATGCTGATGGGCGGGATGTAAATTGCCAACAGACACTCGGGAGAAGTGTATGGTGTTTCCTGAAACATCTAAAAAACAAAGCAACAGAGCCTAGGGCACTTCCACTTATGGTCCTATAGCTTAGGGAAATTAAAATCAAAAAGATACAGCCACCCCAATGTTTGGGACGCCTCTGTTTACAAGAACCTCGTTTACCGTACAAGTTCAATATCACAGAAAGTGAAAAATGGATAAAGAACTTGTGGTACTTACGTACAATGCAGTATCACTCAGCAGTGAAATCTATGTCATCAGGCCCGTAGCAGCACAATGAGTGGATTCAGGTACGATGATTCTAACTGAAATAAGTCACACAGAAAAAGAAACATCATAAGATATCAGTAATACACGGAATGTAAACTTGGCTACACAGGAACTGAATTACAGAACAGAACAGGGTCTCAAATTTAGAAAACCAACTTATGCTTGTTTAAGGGGAAAGGTGAGTTGGGGTGCTGCATAAAACCAGAGATTGAAATGAGCACAGATAAAGTTCCTTAAGCCAAATATGGAATAGACAAGAGCTACTCCTTGCTCAACGAAATGGACTCAACACCGCATATTAAACGCCTAAGAGTGTACCTGACTCTTAAGTATCTTAAAACCTATGGATTGCTATGTCTCCGAAAGAGAATCAAGCATGTGTACAGGGACATAAACGCAGCAGTGATAGGATTGGAGAGGTTCGGTGAGCAAATGAAGACCCTTTGAAGTCATATTGCATGGTACCCATTCCACGGGTTTCAACTACCCAGGTTTAAGGTATTCTTCCTTCAGCTAAAACATGCATGTGGAACCTAGAGTATGATCAACCATGTGATCGGGAGACGTGTTCAAATATGTCTCAGTTTTCGTACCCTGGTACTCGGGTGCAACATTCCAGACGCTTTACTAACACTCTCCCGACTTGGAGAGTCAGTCCCTTTAACCTCCTGTTTGGCCCAGTTTGCAATTTCTGCGGAAGATGAACAGGAATAGCGAGAACCAATGAGAGACTAGCTGGAGGTGTCTGGACGGGCAAATTTAACTCTCATTTCCCACCAGGAAGAGGAAATAACCAAAGGCTCAGCGTGCCGTGCCGGAACCAGATTAGGGCCTGAAGCCATCCTGCGGTGTTGCGGCCAGCTCACAAGAAAACGAGTTGAAGAAAGGAGCTCAGGGGCACTGTAATTCACAAACCTGCAGAGTTATAAATGACAACTATCGTCCAAAAATATACTGAAGTAAGGCTGCCAAGAGGACTTGAAAGCGGGGCAGAATTGCAGGAAACCGATTTTAGGAGGTAGACTGGAATTGCATCGAAAGCATAGGAAAAGAGGCAGAACGTCCACAATGATGCACTTGGCCAAAAAGGGCGTATGCGTTTTTTCCTGAATATATTCAGGAAAAAACGCATACGCCCTTTTTGGCCAACCAAGCAAGCTTGCAAAGGAAATCTGCACTACAATGAAGTCTCACTTCCCCCCGGTCAAAAGGGCCATCTGAAAAAAGTGTAAAATCCAGAAAGGCAGGACAGGCCATGGAGAACTGGGAGCCTTGTTATGCTGATGGGCGGGATGTAAATTGCCAACAGACACTCGGGAGAAGTGTATGGTGTTTCCTGAAACATCTAAAAAACAAAGCAACAGAGCCTAGGGCACTTCCACTTATGGTCCTATAGCTTAGGGAAATTAAAATCAAAAAGATACAGCCACCCCAATGTTTGGGACGCCTCTGTTTACAAGAACCTCGTTTACCGTACAAGTTCAATATCACAGAAAGTGAAAAATGGATAAAGAACTTGTGGTACTTACGTACAATGCAGTATCACTCAGCAGTGAAATCTATGTCATCAGGCCCGTAGCAGCACAATGAGTGGATTCAGGTACGATGATTCTAACTGAAATAAGTCACACAGAAAAAGAAACATCATAAGATATCAGTAATACACGGAATGTAAACTTGGCTACACAGGAACTGAATTACAGAACAGAACAGGGTCTCAAATTTAGAAAACCAACTTATGCTTGTTTAAGGGGCAAGGTGAGTTGGGGTGCTGCATAAAACCAGAGATTGAAATGAGCACAGATAAAGTTCCTTAAGCCAAATATGGAATAGACAAGAGCTACTCCTTGCTCAACGAAATGGACTCAACACCGCATATTAAACGCCTAAGAGTGTACCTGACTCTTAAGTATCTTAAAACCTATGGATTGCTATGTCTCCGAAAGAGAATCAAGCATGTGTACAGGGACGTAAACGCAGCAGTGATAGGATTGGAGAGGTTCGGTGAGCAAATGAAGACCCTTTGAAGTCATATTGCATGGTACCCATTCCACGGGTTTCAACTACCCAGGTTTAAGGTATTCTTCCTTCAGCTAAAACATGCATGTGGAACCTAGAGTATGATCAACCATGTGATCGGGAGACGTGTTCAAATATGTCTCAGTTTTCGTACCCTGGTACTCGGGTGCAACATTCCAGACGCTTTACTAACACTCTCCCGACTTGGAGAGTCAGTCCCTTTAACCTCCTGTTTGGCCCAGTTTGCAATTTCTGCGGAAGATGAACAGGAATAGCGAGAACCAATGAGAGACTAGCTGGAGGTGTCTGGACGGGCAAATTTAACTCTCATTTCCCACCAGGAAGAGGAAATAACCAAAGGCTCAGCGTGCCGTGCCGGAACCAGATTAGGGCCTGAAGCCATCCTGCGGTGTTGCGGCCAGCTCACAAGAAAGCGAGTTGAAGAAAGGAGCTCAGGGGCACTGTAATTCACAAACCTGCAGAGTTATAAATGACAACTATCGTCCAAAAATATACTGAAGTAAGGCTGCCAAGAGGACTTGAAAGCGGGGCAGAATTGCAGGAAACCGATTTCAGGAGGTAGACTGGAATTGCATTGAAAGCATAGGAAAAGAGGCAGAACGTCCACAATGATGCACTTGGCCAAAAAGGGCGTATGCGTTTTTCCCTGAATATATTCAGGAAAAAACGCATACGCCCTTTTTGGCCAACCAAGCAAGCTTGCAAAGGAAATCTGCACTACAATGAAGTCTCACTTCCCCCCGGTCAAAAGGGCCATCTGAAAAAAGTGTAAAATCCAGAAAGGCAGGACAGGCCATGGAGAACTGGGAGCCTTGTTATGCTGATGGGCGGGATGTAAATTGCCAACAGACACTCGGGAGAAGTGTATGGTGTTTCCTGAAACATCTAAAAAACAAAGCAACAGAGCCTAGGGCACTTCCACTTATGGTCCTATAGCTTAGGGAAATTAAAATCAAAAAGATACAGCCACCCCAATGTTTGGGACGCCTCTGTTTACAAGAACCTCGTTTACCGTACAAGTTCAATATCACAGAAAGTGAAAAATGGATAAAGAACTTGTGGTACTTACGTACAATGCAGTATCACTCAGCAGTGAAATCTATGTCATCAGGCCCGTAGCAGCACAATGAGTGGATTCAGGTACGATGATTCTAACTGAAATAAGTCACACAGAAAAAGAAACATCATAAGATATCAGTAATACACGGAATGTAAACTTGGCTACACAGGAACTGAATTACAGAACAGAACAGGGTCTCAAATTTAGAAAACCAACTTATGCTTGTTTAAGGGGAAAGGTGAGTTGGGGTGCTGCATAAAACCAGAGATTGAAATGAGCACAGATAAAGTTCCTTAAGCCAAATATGGAATAGACAAGAGCTACTCCTTGCTCAACGAAATGGACTCAACACCGCATATTAAATGCCTAAGAGTGTACCTGACTCTTAAGTATCTTAAAACCTATGGATTGCTATGTCTCCGAAAGAGAATCAAGCATGTGTACAGGGACATAAACGCAGCAGTGATAGGATTGGAGAGGTTCGGTGAGCAAATGAAGACCCTTTGAAATCATATTGCATGGTACCCATTCCACGGGTTTCAACTACCCAAGTTTAAGGTATTCTTCCTTCAGCTAAAACATGCATGTGGAACCTAGAGTATGATCAACCATGTGATCGGGAGACGTGTTCAAATATGTCTCAGTTTTCGTACCCTGGTACTCGGGTGCAACATTCCAGACGCTTTACTAACACTCTCCCGACTTGGAGAGTCAGTCCCTTTAACCTCCTGTTTGGCCCAGTTTGCAATTTCTGCGGAAGATGAACAGGAATAGCGAGAACCAATGAGAGACTAGCTGGAGGTGTCTGGACGGGCAAATTTAACTCTCATTTCCCACCAGGAAGAGGAAATAACCAAAGGCTCAGCGTGCCGTGCCGGAACCAGATTAGGGCCTGAAGCCATCCTGCGGTGTTGCGGCCAGCTCACAAGAAAACGAGTTGAAGAAAGGAGCTCAGGGGCACTGTAATTCACAAACCTGCAGAGTTATAAATGACAACTATCGTCCAAAAATATACTGAAGTAAGGCTGCCAAGAGGACTTGAAAGCGGGGCAGAATTGCAGGAAACCGATTTCAGGAGGTAGACTGGAATTGCATCGAAAGCATAGGAAAAGAGGCAGAACGTCCACAATGATGCACTTGGCCAAAAAGGGCGTATGCGTTTTTTCCTGAATATATTCAGGAAAAAACGCATACGCCCTTTTTGGCCAACCAAGCAAGCTTGCAAAGGAAATCTGCACTACAATGAAGTCTCACTTCCCCCCGGTCAAAAGGGCCATCTGAAAAAAGTGTAAAATCCAGAAAGGCAGGACAGGCCATGGAGAACTGGGAGCCTTGTTATGCTGATGGGCGGGATGTAAATTGCCAACAGACACTCGGGAGAAGTGTATGGTGTTTCCTGAAACATCTAAAAAACAAAGCAACAGAGCCTAGGGCACTTCCACTTATGGTCCTATAGCTTAGGGAAATTAAAATCAAAAAGATACAGCCACCCCAATGTTTGGGACGCCTCTGTTTACAAGAACCTCGTTTACCGTACAAGTTCAATATCACAGAAAGTGAAAAATGGATAAAGAACTTGTGGTACTTACGTACAATGCAGTATCACTCAGCAGTGAAATCTATGTCATCAGGCCCGTAGCAGCACAATGAGTGGATTCAGGTACGATGATTCTAACTGAAATAAGTCACACAGAAAAAGAAACATCATAAGATATCAGTAATACACGGAATGTAAACTTGGCTACACAGGAACTGAATTACAGAACAGAACAGGGTCTCAAATTTAGAAAACCAACTTATGCTTGTTTAAGGGGAAAGGTGAGTTGGGGTGCTGCATAAAACCAGAGATTGAAATGAGCACAGATAAAGTTCCTTAAGCCAAATATGGAATAGACAAGAGCTACTCCTTGCTCAACGAAATGGACTCAACACCGCATATTAAACGCCTAAGAGTGTACCTGACTCTTAAGTATCTTAAAACCTATGGATTGCTATGTCTCCGAAAGAGAATCAAGCATGTGTACAGGGACATAAACGCAGCAGTGATAGGATTGGAGAGGTTCGGTGAGCAAATGAAGACCCTTTGAAGTCATATTGCATGGTACCCATTCCACGGGTTTCAACTACCCAGGTTTAAGGTATTCTTCCTTCAGCTAAAACATGCATGTGGAACCTAGAGTATGATCAACCATGTGATCGGGAGACGTGTTCAAATATGTCTCAGTTTTCGTACCCTGGTACTCGGGTGCAACATTCCAGACGCTTTACTAACACTCTCCCGACTTGGAGAGTCAGTCCCTTTAACCTCCTGTTTGGCCCAGTTTGCAATTTCTGCGGAAGATGAACAGGAATAGCGAGAACCAATGAGAGACTAGCTGGAGGTGTCTGGACGGGCAAATTTAACTCTCATTTCCCACCAGGAAGAGGAAATAACCAAAGGCTCAGCGTGCCGTGCCGGAACCAGATTAGGGCCTGAAGCCATCCTGCGGTGTTGCGGCCAGCTCACAAGAAAACGAGTTGAAGAAAGGAGCTCAGGGGCACTGTAATTCACAAACCTGCAGAGTTATAAATGACAACTATCATCCAAAAATATACTGAAGTAAGGCTGCCAAGAGGACTTGAAAGCGGGGCAGAATTGCAGGAAACCGATTTTAGGAGGTAGACTGGAATTGCATCGAAAGCATAGGAAAAGAGGCATAACGTCCACAATGATGCACTTGGCCAAAAAGGGCGTATGCGTTTTTTCCTGAATATATTCAGGAAAAAACGCATACGCCCTTTTTGGCCAACCAAGCAAGCTTGCAAAGGAAATCTGCTCTACAATGAAGTCTCACTTCCCCCCGGTCAAAAGGGCCATCTGAAAAAAGTGTAAAATCCAGAAAGGCAGGACAGGCCATGGAGAACTGGGAACCTTGTTATGCTGATGGGCGGGATGTAAATTGCCAACAGACACTCGGGAGAAGTGTATGGTGTTTCCTGAAACATCTAAAAAACAAAGCAACAGAGCCTAGGGCACTTCCACTTATGGTCCTATAGCTTAGGGAAATTAAAATCAAAAAGATACAGCCACCCCAATGTTTGGGACGCCTCTGTTTACAAGAACCTCGTTTACCGTACAAGTTCAATATCACAGAAAGTGAAAAATGGATAAAGAACTTGTGGTACTTACGTACAATGCAGTATCACTCAGAAGTGAAATCTATGTCATCAGGCCCGTAGCAGCACAATGAGTGGATTCAGGTACGATGATTCTAACTGAAATAAGTCACACAGAAAAAGAAACATCATAAGATATCAGTAATACACGGAATGTAAACTTGGCTACACAGGAACTGAATTACAGAACAGAACAGGGTCTCAAATTTAGAAAACCAACTTATGCTTGTTTAAGGGGAAAGGTGAGTTGGGGTGCTGCATAAAACCAGAGATTGAAATGAGCACAGATAAAGTTCCTTAAGCCAAATATGGAATAGACAAGAGCTACTCCTTGCTCAACGAAATGGACTCAACACCGCATATTAAACGCCTAAGAATGTACCTGACTCTTAAGTATCTTAAAACCTATGGATTGCTATGTCTCCGAAAGAGAATCAAGCATGTGTACAGGGACGTAAACGCAGCAGTGATAGGATTGGAGAGGTTCGGTGAGCAAATGAAGACCCTTTGAAGTCATATTGCATGGTACCCATTCCACGGGTTTCAACTACCCAGGTTTAAGGTATTCTTCCTTCAGCTAAAACATGCATGTGGAACCTAGAGTATGATCAACCATGTGATCGGGAGACGTGTTCAAATATGTCTCAGTTTTCGTACCCTGGTACTCGGGTGCAACATTCCAGACGCTTTACTAACACTCTCCCGACTTGGAGAGTCAGTCCCTTTAACCTCCTGTTTGGCCCAGTTTGCAATTTCTGCGGAAGATGAACAGGAATAGCGAGAACCAATGAGAGACTAGCTGGAGGTGTCTGGACGGGCAAATTTAACTCTCATTTCCCACCAGGAAGAGGAAATAACCAAAGGCTCAGCGTGCCGTGCCGGAACCAGATTAGGGCCTGAAGCCATCCTGCGGTGTTGCGGCCAGCTCACAAGAAAGCGAGTTGAAGAAAGGAGCTCAGGGGCACTGTAATTCACAAACCTGCAGAGTTATAAATGACAACTATCGTCCAAAAATATACTGAAGTAAGGCTGCCAAGAGGACTTGAAAGCGGGGCAGAATTGCAGGAAACCGATTTCAGGAGGTAGACTGGAATTGCATCGAAAGCATAGGAAAAGAGGCAGAACGTCCACAATGATGCACTTGGCCAAAAAGGGCGTATGCGTTTTTTCCTGAATATATTCAGGAAAAAACGCATACGCCCTTTTTGGCCAACCAAGCAAGCTTGCAAAGGAAATCTGCACTACAATGAAGTCTCACTTCCCCCCAGTCAAAAGGGCCATCTGAAAAAAGTGTAAAATCCAGAAAGGCAGGACAGGCCATGGAGAACTGGGAGCCTTGTTATGCTGATGGGCGGGATGTAAATTGCCAACAGACACTCGGGAGAAGTGTATGGTGTTTCCTGAAACATCTAAAAAACAAAGCAACAGAGCCTAGGGCACTTCCACTTATGGTCCTATAGCTTAGGGAAATTAAAATCAAAAAGATACAGCCACCCCAATGTTTGGGACGCCTCTGTTTACAAGAACCTCGTTTACCGTACAAGTTCAATATCACAGAAAGTGAAAAATGGATAAAGAACTTGTGGTACTTATGTACAATGCAGTATCACTCAGCAGTGAAATCTATGTCATCAGGCCCGTAGCAGCACAATGAGTGGATTCAGGTACGATGATTCTAACTGAAATAAGTCACACAGAAAAAGAAACATCATAAGATATCAGTAATACACGGAATGTAAACTTGGCTACACAGGAACTGAATTACAGAACAGAACAGGGTCTCAAATTTAGAAAACCAACTTATGCTTGTTTAAGGGGAAAGGTGAGTTGGGGTGCTGCATAAAACCAGAGATTGAAATGAGCACAGATAAAGTTCCTTAAGCCAAATATGGAATAGACAAGAGCTACTCCTTGCTCAACGAAATGGACTCAACACCGCATATTAAACGCCTAAGAGTGTACCTGACTCTTAAGTATCTTAAAACCTATGGATTGCTATGTCTCCGAAAGAGAATCAAGCATGTGTACAGGGACATAAACGCAGCAGTGATAGGATTGGAGAGGTTCGGTGAGCAAATGAAGACCCTTTGAAGTCATATTGCATGGTACCCATTCCACGGGTTTCAACTACCCAGGTTTAAGGTATTCTTCCTTCAGCTAAAACATGCATGTGGAACCTAGAGTATGATCAACCATGTGATCGGGAGACGTGTTCAAATATGTCTCAGTTTTCGTACCCTGGTACTCGGGTGCAACATTCCAGACGCTTTACTAACACTCTCCCGACTTGGAGAGTCAGTCCCTTTAACCTCCTGTTTGGCCCAGTTTGCAATTTCTGCGGAAGATGAACAGGAATAGCGAGAACCAATGAGAGACTAGCTGGAGGTGTCTGGACGGGCAAATTTAACTCTCATTTCCCACCAGGAAGAGGAAATAACCAAAGGCTCAGCGTGCCGTGCCGGAACCAGATTAGGGCCTGAAGCCATCCTGCGGTGTTGCGGCCAGCTCACAAGAAAACGAGTTGAAGAAAGGAGCTCAGGGGCACTGTAATTCACAAACCTGCAGAGTTATAAATGACAACTATCGTCCAAAAATATACTGAAGTAAGGCTGCCAAGAGGACTTGAAAGCGGGGCAGAATTGCAGGAAACCGATTTCAGGAGGTAGACTGGAATTGCATTGAAAGCATAGGAAAAGAGGCAGAACGTCCACAATGATGCACTTGGCCAAAAAGGGCGTATGCGTTTTTTCCTGAATATATTCAGGAAAAAACGCATACGCCCTTTTTGGCCAACCAAGCAAGCTTGCAAAGGAAATCTGCACTACAATGAAGTCTCACTTCCCCCCGGTCAAAAGGGCCATCTGGAAAAAGTGTAAAATCCAGAAAGGCAGGACAGGCCATGGAGAACTGGGAGCCTTGTTATGCTGATGGGCGGGATGTAAATTGCCAACAGACACTCGGGAGAAGTGTATGGTGTTTCCTGAAACATCTAAAAAACAAAGCAACAGAGCCTAGGGCACTTCCACTTATGGTCCTATAGCTTAGGGAAATTAAAATCAAAAAGATACAGCCACCCCAATGTTTGGGACGCCTCTGTTTACAAGAACCTCGTTTACCGTACAAGTTCAATATCACAGAAAGTGAAAAATGGATAAAGAACTTGTGGTACTTACGTACAATGCAGTATCACTCAGCAGTGAAATCTATGTCATCAGGCCCGTAGCAGCACAATGAGTGGATTCAGGTACGATGATTCTAACTGAAATAAGTCACACAGAAAAAGAAACATCATAAGATATCAGTAATACACGGAATGTAAACTTGGCTACACAGGAACTGAATTACAGAACAGAACAGGGTCTCAAATTTAGAAAACCAACTTATGCTTGTTTAAGGGGAAAGGTGAGTTGGGGTGCTGCATAAAACCAGAGATTGAAATGAGCACAGATAAAGTTCCTTAAGCCAAATATGGAATAGACAAGAGCTACTCCTTGCTCAACGAAATGGACTCAACACCGCATATTAAACGCCTAAGAGTGTACCTGACTCTTAAGTATCTTAAAACCTATGGATTGCTATGTCTCCGAAAGAGAATCAAGCATGTGTACAGGGACATAAACGCAGCAGTGATAGGATTGGAGAGGTTCGGTGAGCAAATGAAGACCCTTTGAAGTCATATTGCATGGTACCCATTCCACGGGTTTCAACTACCCAGGTTTAAGGTATTCTTCCTTCAGCTAAAACATGCATGTGGAACCTAGAGTATGATCAACCATGTGATCGGGAGACGTGTTCAAATATGTCTCAGTTTTCGTACCCTGGTACTCGGGTGCAACATTCCAGACGCTTTACTAACACTCTCCCGACTTGGAGAGTCAGTCCCTTTAACCTCCTGTTTGGCCCAGTTTGCAATTTCTGCGGAAGATGAACAGGAATAGCGAGAACCAATGAGAGACTAGCTGGAGGTGTCTGGACGGGCAAATTTAACTCTCATTTCCCACCAGGAAGAGGAAATAACCAAAGGCTCAGCGTGCCGTGCCGGAACCAGATTAGGGCCTGAAGCCATCCTGCGGTGTTGCGGCCAGCTCACAAGAAAACGAGTTGAAGAAAGGAGCTCAGGGGCACTGTAATTCACAAACCTGCAGAGTTATAAATGACAACTATCGTCCAAAAATATACTGAAGTAAGGCTGCCAAGAGGACTTGAAAGCGGGGCAGAATTGCAGGAAACCGATTTTAGGAGGTAGACTGGAATTGCATCGAAAGCATAGGAAAAGAGGCAGAACGTCCACAATGATGCACTTGGCCAAAAAGGGCGTATGCGTTTTTTCCTGAATATATTCAGGAAAAAACGCATACGCCCTTTTTGGCCAACCAAGCAAGCTTGCAAAGGAAATCTGCACTACAATGAAGTCTCACTTCCCCCCGGTCAAAAGGGCCATCTGAAAAAAGTGTAAAATCCAGAAAGGCAGGACAGGCCATGGAGAACTGGGAGCCTTGTTATGCTGATGGGCGGGATGTAAATTGCCAACAGACACTCGGGAGAAGTGTATGGTGTTTCCTGAAACATCTAAAAAACAAAGCAACAGAGCCTAGGGCACTTCCACTTATGGTCCTATAGCTTAGGGAAATTAAAATCAAAAAGATACAGCCACCCCAATGTTTGGGACGCCTCTGTTTACAAGAACCTCGTTTACCGTACAAGTTCAATATCACAGAAAGTGAAAAATGGATAAAGAACTTGTGGTACTTACGTACAATGCAGTATCACTCAGCAGTGAAATCTATGTCATCAGGCCCGTAGCAGCACAATGAGTGGATTCAGGTACGATGATTCTAACTGAAATAAGTCACACAGAAAAAGAAACATCATAAGATATCAGTAATACACGGAATGTAAACTTGGCTACACAGGAACTGAATTACAGAACAGAACAGGGTCTCAAATTTAGAAAACCAACTTATGCTTGTTTAAGGGGAAAGGTGAGTTGGGGTGCTGCATAAAACCAGAGATTGAAATGAGCACAGATAAAGTTCCTTAAGCCAAATATGGAATAGACAAGAGCTACTCCTTGCTCAACGAAATGGACTCAACACCGCATATTAAACGCCTAAGAATGTACCTGACTCTTAAGTATCTTAAAACCTATGGATTGCTATGTCTCCGAAAGAGAATCAAGCATGTGTACAGGGACGTAAACGCAGCAGTGATAGGATTGGAGAGGTTCGGTGAGCAAATGAAGACCCTTTGAAGTCATATTGCATGGTACCCATTCCACGGGTTTCAACTACCCAGGTTTAAGGTATTCTTCCTTCAGCTAAAACATGCATGTGGAACCTAGAGTATGATCAACCATGTGATCGGGAGACGTGTTCAAATATGTCTCAGTTTTCGTACCCTGGTACTCGGGTGCAACATTCCAGACGCTTTACTAACACTCTCCCGACTTGGAGAGTCAGTCCCTTTAACCTCCTGTTTGGCCCAGTTTGCAATTTCTGCGGAAGATGAACAGGAATAGCGAGAACCAATGAGAGACTAGCTGGAGGTGTCTGGACGGGCAAATTTAACTCTCATTTCCCACCAGGAAGAGGAAATAACCAAAGGCTCAGCGTGCCGTGCCGGAACCAGATTAGGGCCTGAAGCCATCCTGCGGTGTTGCGGCCAGCTCACAAGAAAGCGAGTTGAAGAAAGGAGCTCAGGGGCACTGTAATTCACAAACCTGCAGAGTTATAAATGACAACTATCGTCCAAAAATATACTGAAGTAAGGCTGCCAAGAGGACTTGAAAGCGGGGCAGAATTGCAGGAAACCGATTTCAGGAGGTAGACTGGAATTGCATCGAAAGCATAGGAAAAGAGGCAGAACGTCCACAATGATGCACTTGGCCAAAAAGGGCGTATGCGTTTTTTCCTGAATATATTCAGGAAAAAACGCATACGCCCTTTTTGGCCAACCAAGCAAGCTTGCAAAGGAAATCTGCACTACAATGAAGTCTCACTTCCCCCCGGTCAAAAGGGCCATCTGAAAAAAGTGTAAAATCCAGAAAGGCAGGACAGGCCATGGAGAACTGGGAGCCTTGTTATGCTGATGGGCGGGATGTAAATTGCCAACAGACACTCGGGAGAAGTGTATGGTGTTTCCTGAAACATCTAAAAAACAAAGCAACAGAGCCTAGGGCACTTCCACTTATGGTCCTATAGCTTAGGGAAATTAAAATCAAAAAGATACAGCCACCCCAATGTTTGGGACGCCTCTGTTTACAAGAACCTCGTTTACCGTACAAGTTCAATATCACAGAAAGTGAAAAATGGATAAAGAACTTGTGGTACTTACGTACAATGCAGTATCACTCAGCAGTGAAATCTATGTCATCAGGCCCGTAGCAGCACAATGAGTGGATTCAGGTACGATGATTCTAACTGAAATAAGTCACACAGAAAAAGAAACATCATAAGATATCAGTAATACACGGAATGTAAACTTGGCTACACAGGAACTGAATTACAGAACAGAACAGGGTCTCAAATTTAGAAAACCAACTTATGCTTGTTTAAGGGGAAAGGTGAGTTGGGGTGCTGCATAAAACCAGAGATTGAAATGAGCACAGATAAAGTTCCTTAAGCCAAATATGGAATAGACAAGAGCTACTCCTTGCTCAACGAAATGGACTCAACACCGCATATTAAACGCCTAAGAGTGTACCTGACTCTTAAGTATCTTAAAACCTATGGATTGCTATGTCTCCGAAAGAGAATCAAGCATGTGTACAGGGACATAAACGCAGCAGTGATAGGATTGGAGAGGTTCGGTGAGCAAATGAAGACCCTTTGAAGTCATATTGCATGGTACCCATTCCACGGGTTTCAACTACCCAGGTTTAAGGTATTCTTCCTTCAGCTAAAACATGTATGTGGAACCTAGAGTATGATCAACCATGTGATCGGGAGACGTGTTCAAATATGTCTCAGTTTTCGTACCCTGGTACTCGGGTGCAACATTCCAGACGCTTTACTAACACTCTCCCGACTTGGAGAGTCAGTCCCTTTAACCTCCTGTTTGGCCCAGTTTGCAATTTCTGCGGAAGATGAACAGGAATAGCGAGAACCAATGAGAGACTAGCTGGAGGTGTCTGGACGGGCAAATTTAACTCTCATTTCCCACCAGGAAGAGGAAATAACCAAAGGCTCAGCGTGCCGTGCCGGAACCAGATTAGGGCCTGAAGCCATCCTGCGGTGTTGTGGCCAGCTCACAAGAAAACGAGTTGAAGAAAGGAGCTCAGGGGCACTGTAATTCACAAACCTGCAGAGTTATAAATGACAACTATCGTCCAAAAATATACTGAAGTAAGGCTGCCAAGAGGACTTGAAAGCGGGGCAGAATTGCAGGAAACCGATTTCAGGAGGTAGACTGGAATTGCATTGAAAGCATAGGAAAAGAGGCAGAACGTCCACAATGATGCACTTGGCCAAAAAGGGCGTATGCGTTTTTTCCTGAATATATTCAGGAAAAAACGCATACGCCCTTTTTGGCCAACCAAGCAAGCTTGCAAAGGAAATCTGCACTACAATGAAGTCTCACTTCCCCCCGGTCAAAAGGGCCATCTGAAAAAAGTGTAAAATCCAGAAAGGCAGGACAGGCCATGGAGAACTGGGAGCCTTGTTATGCTGATGGGCGGGATGTAAATTGCCAACAGACACTCGGGAGAAGTGTATGGTGTTTCCTGAAACATCTAAAAAACAAAGCAACAGAGCCTAGGGCACTTCCACTTATGGTCCTATAGCTTAGGGAAATTAAAATCAAAAAGATACAGCCACCCCAATGTTTGGGACGCCTCTGTTTACAAGAACCTCGTTTACCGTACAAGTTCAATATCACAGAAAGTGAAAAATGGATAAAGAACTTGTGGTACTTACGTACAATGCAGTATCACTCAGCAGTGAAATCTATGTCATCAGGCCCGTAGCAGCACAATGAGTGGATTCAGGTACGATGATTCTAACTGAAATAAGTCACACAGAAAAAGAAACATCATAAGATATCAGTAATACACGGAATGTAAACTTGGCTACACAGGAACTGAATTACAGAACAGAACAGGGTCTCAAATTTAGAAAACCAACTTATGCTTGTTTAAGGGGAAAGGTGAGTTGGGGTGCTGCATAAAACCAGAGATTGAAATGAGCACAGATAAAGTTCCTTAAGCCAAATATGGAATAGACAAGAGCTACTCCTTGCTCAACGAAATGGACTCAACACCGCATATTAAACGCCTAAGAGTGTACCTGACTCTTAAGTATCTTAAAACCTATGGATTGCTATGTCTCCGAAAGAGAATCAAGCATGTGTACAGGGACATAAACGCAGCAGTGATAGGATTGGAGAGGTTCGGTGAGCAAATGAAGACCCTTTGAAGTCATATTGCATGGTACCCATTCCACGGGTTTCAACTACCCAGGTTTAAGGTATTCTTCCTTCAGCTAAAACATGCATGTGGAACCTAGAGTATGATCAACCATGTGATCGGGAGACGTGTTCAAATATGTCTCAGTTTTCGTACCCTGGTACTCGGGTGCAACATTCCAGACGCTTTACTAACACTCTCCCGACTTGGAGAGTCAGTCCCTTTAACCTCCTGTTTGGCCCAGTTTGCAATTTCTGCGGAAGATGAACAGGAATAGCGAGAACCAATGAGAGACTAGCTGGAGGTGTCTGGACGGGCAAATTTAACTCTCATTTCCCACCAGGAAGAGGAAATAACCAAAGGCTCAGCGTGCCGTGCCGGAACCAGATTAGGGCCTGAAGCCATCCTGCGGTGTTGCGGCCAGCTCACAAGAAAACGAGTTGAAGAAAGGAGCTCAGGGGCACTGTAATTCACAAACCTGCAGAGTTATAAATGACAACTATCGTCCAAAAATATACTGAAGTAAGGCTGCCAAGAGGACTTGAAAGCGGGGCAGAATTGCAGGAAACCGATTTTAGGAGGTAGACTGGAATTGCATCGAAAGCATAGGAAAAGAGGCAGAACGTCCACAATGATGCACTTGGCCAAAAAGGGCGTATGCGTTTTTTCCTGAATATATTCAGGAAAAAACGCATACGCCCTTTTTGGCCAACCAAGCAAGCTTGCAAAGGAAATCTGCACTACAATGAAGTCTCACTTCCCCCCGGTCAAAAGGGCCATCTGAAAAAAGTGTAAAATCCAGAAAGGCAGGACAGGCCATGGAGAACTGGGAGCCTTGTTATGCTGATGGGCGGGATGTAAATTGCCAACAGACACTCGGGAGAAGTGTATGGTGTTTCCTGAAACATCTAAAAAACAAAGCAACAGAGCCTAGGGCACTTCCACTTATGGTCCTATAGCTTAGGGAAATTAAAATCAAAAAGATACAGCCACCCCAATGTTTGGGACGCCTCTGTTTACAAGAACCTCGTTTACCGTACAAGTTCAATATCACAGAAAGTGAAAAATGGATAAAGAACTTGTGGTACTTACGTACAATGCAGTATCACTCAGAAGTGAAATCTATGTCATCAGGCCCGTAGCAGCACAATGAGTGGATTCAGGTACGATGATTCTAACTGAAATAAGTCACACAGAAAAAGAAACATCATAAGATATCAGTAATACACGGAATGTAAACTTGGCTACACAGGAACTGAATTACAGAACAGAACAGGGTCTCAAATTTAGAAAACCAAGTTATGCTTGTTTAAGGGGAAAGGTGAGTTGGGGTGCTGCATAAAACCAGAGATTGAAATGAGCACAGATAAAGTTCCTTAAGCCAAATATGGAATAGACAAGAGCTACTCCTTGCTCAACGAAATGGACTCAACACCGCATATTAAACGCCTAAGAGTGTACCTGACTCTTAAGTATCTTAAAACCTATGGATTGCTATGTCTCCGAAAGAGAATCAAGCATGTGTACAGGGACGTAAACGCAGTAGTGATAGGATTGGAGAGGTTCGGTGAGCAAATGAAGACCCTTTGAAGTCATATTGCATGGTACCCATTCCACGGGTTTCAACTACCCAGGTTTAAGGTATTCTTCCTTCAGCTAAAACATGCATGTGGAACCTAGAGTATGATCAACCATGTGATCGGGAGACGTGTTCAAATATGTCTCAGTTTTCGTACCCTGGTACTCGGGTGCAACATTCCAGACGCTTTACTAACACTCTCCCGACTTGGAGAGTCAGTCCCTTTAACCTCCTGTTTGGCCCAGTTTGCAATTTCTGCGGAAGATGAACAGGAATAGCGAGAACCAATGAGAGACTAGCTGGAGGTGTCTGGACGGGCAAATTTAACTCTCATTTCCCACCAGGAAGAGGAAATAACCAAAGGCTCAGCGTGCCGTGCCGGAACCAGATTAGGGCCTGAAGCCATCCTGCGGTGTTGCGGCCAGCTCACAAGAAAGCGAGTTGAAGAAAGGAGCTCAGGGGCACTGTAATTCACAAACCTGCAGAGTTATAAATGACAACTATCGTCCAAAAATATACTGAAGTAAGGCTGCCAAGAGGACTTGAAAGCGGGGCAGAATTGCAGGAAACCGATTTCAGGAGGTAGACTGGAATTGCATCGAAAGCATAGGAAAAGAGGCAGAACGTCCACAATGATGCACTTGGCCAAAAAGGGCGTATGCGTTTTTTCCTGAATATATTCAGGAAAAAACGCATACGCCCTTTTTGGCCAACCAAGCAAGCTTGCAAAGGAAATCTGCACTACAATGAAGTCTCACTTCCCCCCGGTCAAAAGGGCCATCTGAAAAAAGTGTAAAATCCAGAAAGGCAGGACAGGCCATGGAGAACTGGGAGCCTTGTTATGCTGATGGGCGGGATGTAAATTGCCAACAGACACTCGGGAGAAGTGTATGGTGTTTCCTGAAACATCTAAAAAACAAAGCAACAGAGCCTAGGGCACTTCCACTTATGGTCCTATAGCTTAGGGAAATTAAAATCAAAAAGATACAGCCACCCCAATGTTTGGGACGCCTCTGTTTACAAGAACCTCGTTTACCGTACAAGTTCAATATCACAGAAAGTGAAAAATGGATAAAGAACTTGTGGTACTTACGTACAATGCAGTATCACTCAGCAGTGAAATCTATGTCATCAGGCCCGTAGCAGCACAATGAGTGGATTCAGGTACGAAGATTCTAACTGAAATAAGTCACACAGAAAAAGAAACATCATAAGATATCAGTAATACACGGAATGTAAACTTGGCTACACAGGAACTGAATTACAGAACAGAACAGGGTCTCAAATTTAGAAAACCAACTTATGCTTGTTTAAGGGTAAAGGTGAGTTGGGGTGCTGCATAAAACCAGAGATTGAAATGAGCACAGATAAAGTTCCTTAAGCCAAATATGGAATAGACAAGAGCTACTCCTTGCTCAATGAAATGGACTCAACACCCCATATTAAACGCCTAAGAATGTACCTGACTCTTAAGTATCTTAAAACCTATGGATTGCTATGTCTCCGAAAGAGAATCAAGCATGTGTACAGGGACATAAACGCAGCAGTGATAGGATTGGAGAGGATCGGTGAGCAAATGAAGACCCTTTGAAGTCATATTGCATGGTACCCATTCCACGGGTTTCAACTACCCAGGTTTAAGGTATTCTTCCTTCAGCTAAAACATGCATGTGGAACCTAGAGTATGATCAACCATGTGATCGGGAGACGTGTTCAAATATGTCTCAGTTTTCGTACCCTGGTACAAGGGTGCAACATTCCAGACGCTTTACTAACACTCTCCCGACTTGGAGAGTCAGTCCCTTTAACCTCCTGTTTGGCCCAATTTGCAATTTCTGCGGAAGATGAACAGGAATAGCGAGAACCAATGAGAGACTAGCTGGAGGTGTCTGGACGGGCAAATTTAACTCTCATTTCCCACCAGGAAGAGGAAATAACCAAAGGCTCAGCGTGCCGTGCCAGAACCAGATGAGGGCCTGAAGTCATCCTGCGGTGTTGCGGCCAGCTCACAAGAAAGCGAGTTGAAGAAAGGAGCTCAGGGGCACTGTAATTCACAAACCTGCAGAGTTATAAATGACAACTATCGTCCAAAAATATACTGAAGTAAGGCTGCCAAGAGGACTTGAAAGCGGGGCAGAATTGCAGGAAACCGATTTCAGGAGGTAGACTGGAATTGCATTGAAAGCATAGGAAAAGAGGCAGAACGTCCACAATGATGCACTTGGCCAAAAAGGGCGTATGCGTTTTTTCCTGAATATATTCAGGAAAAAACGCATACGCCCTTTTTGGCCAACCAAGCAAGCTTGCAAAGGAAATCTGCACTACAATGAAGTCTCACTTCCTCCCGGTCAAAAGGGCCATCTGAAAAAAGTGTAAAATCCAGAAAGGCAGGACAGGCCATGGAGAACTGGGAGCCTTGTTATGCTGATGGGCGGGATGTAAATTGCCAACAGACACTCGGGAGAAGTGTATGGTGTTTCCTGAAACATCTAAAAAACAAAGCAACAGAGCCTAGGGCACTTCCACTTATGGTCCTATAGCTTAGGGAAATTAAAATCAAAAAGATACAGCCACCCCAATGTTTGGGACGCCTCTGTTTACAAGAACCTCGTTTACCGTACAAGTTCAATATCACAGAAAGTGAAAAATGGATAAAGAACTTGTGGTACTTACGTACAATGCAGTATCACTCAGCAGTGAAATCTATGTCATCAGGCCCGTAGCAGCACAATGAGTGGATTCAGGTACGATGATTCTAACTGAAATAAGTCACACAGAAAAAGAAACATCATAAGATATCAGTAATACACGGAATGTAAACTTGGCTACACAGGAACTGAATTACAGAACAGAACAGGGTCTCAAATTTAGAAAACCAACTTATGCTTGTTTAAGGGGAAAGGTGAGTTGGGGTGCTGCATAAAACCAGAGATTGAAATGAGCACAGATAAAGTTCCTTAAGCCAAATATGGAATAGACAAGAGCTACTCCTTGCTCAACGAAATGGACTCAACACCGCATATTAAACGCCTAAGAGTGTACCTGACTCTTAAGTATCTTAAAACCTATGGATTGCTATGTCTCCGAAAGAGAATCAAGCATGTGTACAGGGACGTAAACGCAGCAGTGATAGGATTGGAGAGGTTCGGTGAGCAAATGAAGACCCTTTGAAGTCATATTGCATGGTACCCATTCCACGGGTTTCAACTACCCAGGTTTAAGGTATTCTTCCTTCAGCTAAAACATGCATGTGGAACCTAGAGTATGATCAACCATGTGATCGGGAGACGTGTTCAAATATGTCTCAGTTTTCGTACCCTGGTACTCGGGTGCAACATTCCAGACGCTTTACTAACACTCTCCCGACTTGGAGAGTCAGTCCCTTTAACCTCCTGTTTGGCCCAGTTTGCAATTTCTGCGGAAGATGAACAGGAATAGCGAGAACCAATGAGAGACTAGCTGGAGGTGTCTGGACGGGCAAATTTAACTCTCATTTCCCACCAGGAAGAGGAAATAACCAAAGGCTCAGCGTGCCGTGCCGGAACCAGATTAGGGCCTGAAGCCATCCTGCGGTGTTGCGGCCAGCTCACAAGAAAACGAGTTGAAGAAAGGAGCTCAGGGGCACTGTAATTCACAAACCTGCAGAGTTATAAATGACAACTATCGTCCAAAAATATACTGAAGTAAGGCTGCCAAGAGGACTTGAAAGCGGGGCAGAATTGCAGGAAACCGATTTCAGGAGGTAGACTGGAATTGCATTGAAAGCATAGGAAAAGAGGCAGAACGTCCACAATGATGCACTTGGCCAAAAAGGGCGTATGCGTTTTTTCCTGAATATATTCAGGAAAAAACGCATACGCCCTTTTTGGCCAACCAAGCAAGCTTGCAAAGGAAATCTGCACTACAATGAAGTCTCACTTCCCCCCGGTCAAAAGGGCCATCTGAAAAAAGTGTAAAATCCAGAAAGGCAGGACAGGCCATGGAGAACTGGGAGCCTTGTTATGCTGATGGGCGGGATGTAAATTGCCAACAGACACTCGGGAGAAGTGTATGGTGTTTCCTGAAACATCTAAAAAACAAAGCAACAGAGCCTAGGGCACTTCCACTTATGGTCCTATAGCTTAGGGAAATTAAAATCAAAAAGATACAGCCACCCCAATGTTTGGGACGCCTCTGTTTACAAGAACCTCGTTTACCGTACAAGTTCAATATCACAGAAAGTGAAAAATGGATAAAGAACTTGTGGTACTTACGTACAATGCAGTATCACTCAGCAGTGAAATCTATGTCATCAGGCCCGTAGCAGCACAATGAGTGGATTCAGGTACGATGATTCTAACTGAAATAAGTCACACAGAAAAAGAAACATCATAAGATATCAGTAATACACGGAATGTAAACTTGGCTACACAGGAACTGAATTACAGAACAGAACAGGGTCTCAAATTTAGAAAACCAACTTATGCTTGTTTAAGGGGAAAGGTGAGTTGGGGTGCTGCATAAAACCAGAGATTGAAATGAGCACAGATAAAGTTCCTTAAGCCAAATATGGAATAGACAAGAGCTACTCCTTGCTCAACGAAATGGACTCAACACCGCATATTAATCGCCTAAGAGTGTACCTGACTCTTAAGTATCTTAAAACCTATGGATTGCTATGTCTCCGAAAGAGAATCAAGCATGTGTACAGGGACATAAACGCAGCAGTGATAGGATTGGAGAGGTTCGGTGAGCAAATGAAGACCCTTTGAAGTCATATTGCATGGTACCCATTCCACGGGTTTCAACTACCCAGGTTTAAGGTATTCTTCCTTCAGCTAAAACATGCATGTGGAACCTAGAGTATGATCAACCATGTGATCGGGAGACGTGTTCAAATATGTCTCAGTTTTCGTACCCTGGTACTCGGGTGCAACATTCCAGACGCTTTACTAACACTCTCCCGACTTGGAGAGTCAGTCCCTTTAACCTCCTGTTTGGCCCAGTTTGCAATTTCTGCGGAAGATGAACAGGAATAGCGAGAACCAATGAGAGACTAGCTGGAGGTGTCTGGACGGGCAAATTTAACTCTCATTTCCCACCAGGAAGAGGAAATAACCAAAGGCTCAGCGTGCCGTGCCAGAACCAGATTAGGGCCTGAAGCCATCCTGCGGTGTTGCGGCCAGCTCACAAGAAAACGAGTTGAAGAAAGGAGCTCAGGGGCACTGTAATTCACAAACCTGCAGAGTTATAAATGACAACTATCGTCCAAAAATATACTGAAGTAAGGCTGCCAAGAGGACTTGAAAGCGGGGCAGAATTGCAGGAAACCGATTTCAGGAGGTAGACTGGAATTGCATCGAAAGCATAGGAAAAGAGGCAGAACGTCCACAATGATGCACTTGGCCAAAAAGGGCGTATGCGTTTTTTCCTGAATATATTCAGGAAAAAACGCATACGCCCTTTTTGGCCAACCAAGCAAGCTTGCAAAGGAAATCTGCACTACAATGAAGTCTCACTTCCCCCCGGTCAAAAGGGCCATCTGAAAAAAGTGTAAAATCCAGAAAGGCAGGACAGGCCATGGAGAACTGGGAGCCTTGTTATGCTGATGGGCGGGATGTAAATTGCCAACAGACACTCGGGAGAAGTGTATGGTGTTTCCTGAAACATCTAAAAAACAAAGCAACAGAGCCTAGGGCACTTCCACTTATGGTCCTATAGCTTAGGGAAATTAAAATCAAAAAGATACAGCCACCCCAATGTTTGGGACGCCTCTGTTTACAAGAACCTCGTTTACCGTACAAGTTCAATATCACAGAAAGTGAAAAATGGATAAAGAACTTGTGGTACTTACGTACAATGCAGTATCACTCAGCAGTGAAATCTATGTCATCAGGCCCGTAGCAGCACAATGAGTGGATTCAGGTACGATGATTCTAACTGAAATAAGTCACACAGAAAAAGAAACATCATAAGATATCAGTAATACACGGAATGTAAACTTGGCTACACAGGAACTGAATTACAGAACAGAACAGGGTCTCAAATTTAGAAAACCAACTTATGCTTGTTTAAGGGGAAAGGTGAGTTGGGGTGCTGCATAAAACCAGAGATTGAAATGAGCACAGATAAAGTTCCTTAAGCCAAATATGGAATAGACAAGAGCTACTCCTTGCTCAACGAAATGGACTCAACACCGCATATTAAACGCCTAAGAGTGTACCTGACTCTTAAGTATCTTAAAACCTATGGATTGCTATGTCTCCGAAAGAGAATCAAGCATGTGTACAGGGACGTAAACGCAGCAGTGATAGGATTGGAGAGGTTCGGTGAGCAAATGAAGACCCTTTGAAGTCATATTGCATGGTACCCATTCCACGGGTTTCAACTACCCAGGTTTAAGGTATTCTTCCTTCAGCTAAAACATGCATGTGGAACCTAGAGTATGATCAACCATGTGATCGGGAGACGTGTTCAAATATGTCTCAGTTTTCGTACCCTGGTACTCGGGTGCAACATTCCAGACGCTTTACTAACACTCTCCCGACTTGGAGAGTCAGTCCCTTTAACCTCCTGTTTGGCCCAGTTTGCAATTTCTGCGGAAGATGAACAGGAATAGCGAGAACCAATGAGAGACTAGCTGGAGGTGTCTGGACGGGCAAATTTAACTCTCATTTCCCACCAGGAAGAGGAAATAACCAAAGGCTCAGCGTGCCGTGCCGGAACCAGATTAGGGCCTGAAGCCATCCTGCGGTGTTGCGGCCAGCTCACAAGAAAGCGAGTTGAAGAAAGGAGCTCAGGGGCACTGTAATTCACAAACCTGCAGAGTTATAAATGACAACTATCGTCCAAAAATATACTGAAGTAAGGCTGCCAAGAGGACTTGAAAGCGGGGCAGAATTGCAGGAAACCGATTTCAGGAGGTAGACTGGAATTGCATCGAAAGCATAGGAAAAGAGGCAGAACGTCCACAATGATGCACTTGGCCAAAAAGGGCGTATGCGTTTTTTCCTGAATATATTCAGGAAAAAACGCATACGCCCTTTTTGGCCAACCAAGCAAGCTTGCAAAGGAAATCTGCACTACAATGAAGTCTCACTTCCCCCCGGTCAAAAGGGCCATCTGAAAAAAGTGTAAAATCCAGAAAGGCAGGACAGGCCATGGAGAACTGGGAGCCTTGTTATGCTGATGGGCGGGATGTAAATTGCCAACAGACACTCGGGAGAAGTGTATGGTGTTTCCTGAAACATCTAAAAAACAAAGCAACAGAGCCTAGGGCACTTCCACTTATGGTCCTATAGCTTAGGGAAATTAAAATCAAAAAGATACAGCCACCCCAATGTTTGGGACGCCTCTGTTTACAAGAACCTCGTTTACCGTACAAGTTCAATATCACAGAAAGTGAAAAATGGATAAAGAACTTGTGGTACTTACGTACAATGCAGTATCACTCAGCAGTGAAATCTATGTCATCAGGCCCGTAGCAGCACAATGAGTGGATTCAGGTACGATGATTCTAACTGAAATAAGTCACACAGAAAAAGAAACATCATAAGATATCAGTAATACACGGAATGTAAACTTGGCTACACAGGAACTGAATTACAGAACAGAACAGGGTCTCAAATTTAGAAAACCAACTTATGCTTGTTTAAGGGGAAAGGTGAGTTGGGGTGCTGCATAAAACCAGAGATTGAAATGAGCACAGATAAAGTTCCTTAAGCCAAATATGGAATAGACAAGAGCTACTCCTTGCTCAACGAAATGGACTCAACACCGCATATTAAACGCCTAAGAGTGTACCTGACTCTTAAGTATCTTAAAACCTATGGATTGCTATGTCTCCGAAAGAGAATCAAGCATGTGTACAGGGACGTAAACGCAGCAGTGATAGGATTGGAGAGGTTCGGTGAGCAAATGAAGACCCTTTGAAGTCATATTGCATGGTACCCATTCCACGGGTTTCAACTACCCAGGTTTAAGGTATTCTTCCTTCAGCTAAAACATGCATGTGGAACCTAGAGTATGATCAACCATGTGATCGGGAGACGTGTTCAAATATGTCTCAGTTTTCGTACCCTGGTACTCGGGTGCAACATTCCAGACGCTTTACTAACACTCTCCCGACTTGGAGAGTCAGTCCCTTTAACCTCCTGTTTGGCCCAGTTTGCAATTTCTGCGGAAGATGAACAGGAATAGCGAGAACCAATGAGAGACTAGCTGGAGGTGTCTGGACGGGCAAATTTAACTCTCATTTCCCACCAGGAAGAGGAAATAACCAAAGGCTCAGCGTGCCGTGCCGGAACCAGATTAGGGCCTGAAGCCATCCTGCGGTGTTGCGGCCAGCTCACAAGAAAGCGAGTTGAAGAAAGGAGCTCAGGGGCACTGTAATTCACAAACCTGCAGAGTTATAAATGACAACTATCGTCCAAAAATATACTGAAGTAAGGCTGCCAAGAGGACTTGAAAGCGGGGCAGAATTGCAGGAAACCGATTTCAGGAGGTAGACTGGAATTGCATCGAAAGCATAGGAAAAGAGGCAGAACGTCCACAATGATGCACTTGGCCAAAAAGGGCGTATGCGTTTTTTCCTGAATATATTCAGGAAAAAACGCATACGCCCTTTTTGGCCAACCAAGCAAGCTTGCAAAGGAAATCTGCACTACAATGAAGTCTCACTTCCCCCCGGTCAAAAGGGCCATCTGAAAAAAGTGTAAAATCCAGAAAGGCAGGACAGGCCATGGAGAACTGGGAGCCTTGTTATGCTGATGGGCGGGATGTAAATTGCCAACAGACACTCGGGAGAAGTGTATGGTGTTTCCTGAAACATCTAAAAAACAAAGCAACAGAGCCTAGGGCACTTCCACTTATGGTCCTATAGCTTAGGGAAATTAAAATCAAAAAGATACAGCCACCCCAATGTTTGGGACGCCTCTGTTTACAAGAACCTCGTTTACCGTACAAGTTCAATATCACAGAAAGTGAAAAATGGATAAAGAACTTGTGGTACTTACGTACAATGCAGTATCACTCAGCAGTGAAATCTATGTCATCAGGCCCGTAGCAGCACAATGAGTGGATTCAGGTACGATGATTCTAACTGAAATAAGTCACACAGAAAAAGAAACATCATAAGATATCAGTAATACACGGAATGTAAACTTGGCTACACAGGAACTGAATTACAGAACAGAACAGGGTCTCAAATTTAGAAAACCAACTTATGCTTGTTTAAGGGGAAAGGTGAGTTGGGGTGCTGCATAAAACCAGAGATTGAAATGAGCACAGATAAAGTTCCTTAAGCCAAATATGGAATAGACAAGAGCTACTCCTTGCTCAACGAAATGGACTCAACACCGCATATTAAACGCCTAAGAGTGTACCTGACTCTTAAGTATCTTAAAACCTATGGATTGCTATGTCTCCGAAAGAGAATCAAGCATGTGTACAGGGACGTAAACGCAGCAGTGATAGGATTGGAGAGGTTCGGTGAGCAAATGAAGACCCTTTGAAGTCATATTGCATGGTACCCATTCCACGGGTTTCAACTACCCAGGTTTAAGGTATTCTTCCTTCAGCTAAAACATGCATGTGGAACCTAGAGTATGATCAACCATGTGATCGGGAGACGTGTTCAAATATGTCTCAGTTTTCGTACCCTGGTACTCGGGTGCAACATTCCAGACGCTTTACTAACACTCTCCCGACTTGGAGAGTCAGTCCCTTTAACCTCCTGTTTGGCCCAGTTTGCAATTTCTGCGGAAGATGAACAGGAATAGCGAGAACCAATGAGAGACTAGCTGGAGGTGTCTGGACGGGCAAATTTAACTCTCATTTCCCACCAGGAAGAGGAAATAACCAAAGGCTCAGCGTGCGGTGCCGGAACCAGATTAGGGCCTGAAGCCATCCTGCGGTGTTGCGGCCAGCTCACAAGAAAGCGAGTTGAAGAAAGGAGCTCAGGGGCACTGTAATTCACAAACCTGCAGAGTTATAAATGACAACTATCGTCCAAAAATATACTGAAGTAAGGCTGCCAAGAGGACTTGAAAGCGGGGCAGAATTGCAGGAAACCGATTTCAGGAGGTAGACTGGATTTGCATCGAAAGCATAGGAAAAGAGGCAGAACGTCCACAATGATGCACTTGGCCAAAAAGGGCGTATGCGTTTTTTCCTGAATATATTCAGGAAAAAACGCATACGCCCTTTTTGGCCAACCAAGCAAGCTTGCAAAGGAAATCTGCACTACAATGAAGTCTCACTTCCCCCCGGTCAAAAGGGCCATCTGAAAAAAGTGTAAAATCCAGAAAGGCAGGACAGGCCATGGAGAACTGGGAGCCTTGTTATGCTGATGGGCGGGATGTAAATTGCCAACAGACACTCGGGAGAAGTGTATGGTGTTTCCTGAAACATCTAAAAAACAAAGCAACAGAGCCTAGGGCACTTCCACTTATGGTCCTATAGCTTAGGGAAATTAAAATCAAAAAGATACAGCCACCCCAATGTTTGGGACGCCTCTGTTTACAAGAACCTCGTTTACCGTACAAGTTCAATATCACAGAAAGTGAAAAATGGATAAAGAACTTGTGGTACTTACGTACAATGCAGTATCACTCAGCAGTGAAATCTATGTCATCAGGCCCGTAGCAGCACAATGAGTGGATTCAGGTACGATGATTCTAACTGAAATAAGTCACACAGAAAAAGAAACATCATAAGATATCAGTAATACACGGAATGTAAACTTGGCTACACAGGAACTGAATTACAGAACAGAACAGGGTCTCAAATTTAGAAAACCAACTTATGCTTGTTTAAGGGGAAAGGTGAGTTGGGGTGCTGCATAAAACCAGAGATTGAAATGAGCACAGATAAAGTTCCTTAAGCCAAATATGGAATAGACAAGAGCTACTCCTTGCTCAACGAAATGGACTCAACACCGCATATTAAACGCCTAAGAGTGTACCTGACTCTTAAGTATCTTAAAACCTATGGATTGCTATGTCTTCGAAAGAGAATCAAGCATGTGTACAGGGACATAAACGCAGCAGTGATAGGATTGGAGAGGTTCGGTGAGCAAATGAAGACCCTTTGAAGTCATATTGCATGGTACCCATTCCACGGGTTTCAACTACCCAGGTTTAAGGTATTCTTCCTTCAGCTAAAACATGCATGTGGAACCTAGAGTATGATCAACCATGTGATCGGGAGACGTGTTCAAATATGTCTCAGTTTTCGTACCCTGGTACTCGGGTGCAACATTCCAGACGCTTTACTAACACTCTCCCGACTTGGAGAGTCAGTCCCTTTAACCTCCTGTTTGGCCCAGTTTGCAATTTCTGCGGAAGATGAACAGGAATAGCGAGAACCAATGAGAGACTAGCTGGAGGTGTCTGGACGGGCAAATTTAACTCTCATTTCCCACCAGGAAGAGGAAATAACCAAAGGCTCAGCGTGCCGTGCCGGAACCAGATTAGGGCCTGAAGCCATCCTGCGGTGTTGCGGCCAGCTCACAAGAAAGCGAGTTGAAGAAAGGAGCTCAGGGGCACTGTAATTCACAAACCTGCAGAGTTATAAATGACAACTATCGTCCAAAAATATACTGAAGTAAGGCTGCCAAGAGGACTTGAAAGCGGGGCAGAATTGCAGGAAACCGATTTCAGGAGGTAGACTGGAATTGCATCGAAAGCATAGGAAAAGAGGCAGAACGTCCACAATGATGCACTTGGCCAAAAAGGGCGTATGCGTTTTTTCCTGAATATATTCAGGAAAAAACGCATACGCCCTTTTTGGCCAACCAAGCAAGCTTGCAAAGGAAATCTGCACTACAATGAAGTCTCACTTCCCCCCGGTCAAAAGGGCCATCTGAAAAAAGTGTAAAATCCAGAAAGGCAGGACAGGCCATGGAGAACTGGGAGCCTTGTTATGCTGATGGGCGGGATGTAAATTGCCAACAGACACTCGGGAGAAGTGTATGGTGTTTCCTGAAACATCTAAAAAACAAAGCAACAGAGCCTAGGGCACTTCCACTTATGGTCCTATAGCTTAGGGAAATTAAAATCAAAAAGATACAGCCACCCCAATGTTTGGGACGCCTCTGTTTACAAGAACCTCGTTTACCGTACAAGTTCAATATCACAGAAAGTGAAAAATGGATAAAGAACTTGTGGTACTTACGTACAATGCAGTATCACTCAGCAGTGAAATCTATGTCATCAGGCCCGTAGCAGCACAATGAGTGGATTCAGGTACGATGATTCTAACTGAAATAAGTCACACAGAAAAAGAAACATCATAAGATATCAGTAATACACGGAATGTAAACTTGGCTACACAGGAACTGAATTACAGAACAGAACAGGGTCTCAAATTTAGAAAACCAACTTATGCTTGTTTAAGGGGAAAGGTGAGTTGGGGTGCTGCATAAAACCAGAGATTGAAATGAGCACAGATAAAGTTCCTTAAGCCAAATATGGAATAGACAAGAGCTACTCCTTGCTCAACGAAATGGACTCAACACCGCATATTAAACGCCTAAGAATGTACCTGACTCTTAAGTATCTTAAAACCTATGGATTGCTATGTCTCCGAAAGAGAATCAAGCATGTGTACAGGGACGTAAACGCAGCAGTGATAGGATTGGAGAGGTTCGGTGAGCAAATGAAGACCCTTTGAAGTCATATTGCATGGTACCCATTCCACGGGTTTCAACTACCCAGGTTTAAGGTATTCTTCCTTCAGCTAAAACATGCATGTGGAACCTAGAGTATGATCAACCATGTGATCGGGAGACGTGTTCAAATATGTCTCAGTTTTCGTACCCTGGTACTCGGGTGCAACATTCCAGACGCTTTACTAACACTCTCCCGACTTGGAGAGTCAGTCCCTTTAACCTCCTGTTTGGCCCAGTTTGCAATTTCTGCGGAAGATGAACAGGAATAGCGAGAACCAATGAGAGACTAGCTGGAGGTGTCTGGACGGGCAAATTTAACTCTCATTTCCCACCAGGAAGAGGAAATAACCAAAGGCTCAGCGTGCCGTGCCGGAACCAGATTAGGGCCTGAAGCCATCCTGCGGTGTTGCGGCCAGCTCACAAGAAAACGAGTTGAAGAAAGGAGCTCAGGGGCACTGTAATTCACAAACCTGCAGAGTTATAAATGACAACTATCGTCCAAAAATATACTGAAGTAAGGCTGCCAAGAGGACTTGAAAGCGGGGCAGAATTGCAGGAAACCGATTTCAGGAGGTAGACTGGAATTGCATCGAAAGCATAGGAAAAGAGGCAGAACGTCCACAATGATGCACTTGGCCAAAAAGGGCGTATGCGTTTTTTCCTGAATATATTCAGGAAAAAACGCATACGCCCTTTTTGGCCAACCAAGCAAGCTTGCAAAGGAAATCTGCACTACAATGAAGTCTCACTTCCCCCCGGTCAAAAGGGCCATCTGAAAAAAGTGTAAAATCCAGAAAGGCAGGACAGGCCATGGAGAACTGGGAGCCTTGTTATGCTGATGGGCGGGATGTAAATTGCCAACAGACACTCGGGAGAAGTGTATGGTGTTTCCTGAAACATCTAAAAAACAAAGCAACAGAGCCTAGGGCACTTCCACTTATGGTCCTATAGCTTAGGGAAATTAAAATCAAAAAGATACAGCCACCCCAATGTTTGGGACGCCTCTGTTTACAAGAACCTCGTTTACCGTACAAGTTCAATATCACAGAAAGTGAAAAATGGATAAAGAACTTGTGGTACTTACGTACAATGCAGTATCACTCAGCAGTGAAATCTATGTCATCAGGCCCGTAGCAGCACAATGAGTGGATTCAGGTACGATGATTCTAACTGAAATAAGTCACACAGAAAAAGAAACATCATAAGATATCAGTAATACACGGAATGTAAACTTGGCTACACAGGAACTGAATTACAGAACAGAACAGGGTCTCAAATTTAGAAAACCAACTTATGCTTGTTTAAGGGGAAAGGTGAGTTGGGGTGC